>NW_027266697.1:0-66650 GCF_046630445.1 Rutidosis leptorrhynchoides
ATTTTATGATAGTGAAGAGTCCGGGCTTCACCCGGCTCATCATTAAAAATGAAGTACTTCGCTTGTGATAAAATCAAAACTGAAATATCATAGTTTCAAAGAAATGTGTAACGAATCAATGTTTTATGCAGAAACACTTTAAACATAACGCTCAACTATTTTTACGAGGATGATGATAATAACCCTTTATCAAGAGATTTTAACAGCTATAGTTCATACCACGCCATGACTCATTGATTATGAAGGCTTTATTTGATTTGGGCTTATGGCCCGTCCGCCCAAGTTGGGCCCAGAAAGCCCGGCCCACGAGAATAGGGCCCGTGGAAAGAAGGGGGTATAAAAGGGAGGAGAGAGAGAGAGAAAAGGCACCGTTTTTAATAAAAAAGAAACGACGTACGCTTCTCTCCCTCCCGCTCTCTGTTGTTTTCCTCCAAAGACAAACAGTGACTCCCGAAGGCGTTTTTGCTTCACCGGATCAACAGGACTAAGATTTCTCTTCCTCCATTGGCGTCGGTGTTTAATCTGTGGCTAAAAGGTACGCTCGAATCCGTGGTGTGCTTTAGGATCGGTGATGCGTGTTCGTTTTCCGGGCTTGTCTTCCGCTTGAGTTTAAAGGTTCGATTTAGTGTCGAATCCGGTTTTTTGGGGATCAGTCATTCCCAAC
Organism: Rutidosis leptorrhynchoides; assembly: GCF_046630445.1. Lineage (NCBI taxonomy): Eukaryota > Viridiplantae > Streptophyta > Magnoliopsida > Asterales > Asteraceae > Rutidosis > Rutidosis leptorrhynchoides. Next base: position 665 of record NW_027266697.1, read on the forward strand.
AGATTATACTGTATTTAGTTAATTTTTCTTAAATCATACGGGAGAGGAGAATCCTAAAGAGGATAAGAAAGAGCGAGAGAGTCCATTTCGCAAAGTATCGGCAATGTGCTTAGAGCCCATTAAGACATTTGATAAAAAAATCCGTGCGGTACCGTAATTTCGAAGCCCATTTCCCAATTCATCGTATTCGCAAGGCAGTTCCTCCCGAGGCAAAGACACCTACTTTTAGTTTTAGCATTTTAGTTTTTCTTCCCATGATAAAGTTTCAGTTAATGAACTCTTTTTTATTTCAAATCTCACCGTCATTCCATAATTGTAATTCCAGTTTTACTCCTTGTAACACAAAACCCTAATTCCAGTCATTTCACTTTTGAAGAGTAGAGACGCCCCTTCTCTCTTTTTTCCTTCCTTCTTCCGTTGTCAATTTCGTCACTCAATTGTTGCGTCTTTACATCGCCGAAGGATATCGTCAAGCTTTGCCACCGCCCACCATTATGCAGTTCGCAGCTTGCCGCTCACCACCTCTGTCTCGATGTCAAGCCACCACTCTTTGCCAATCAATGCCAGATCATTGTCATGGAAGCTACTGCTGCTTGTGTCTCTTTTTAGTACATGCCATCAAGGCGCAGTCTAGGCCAACCTTTGTCGCTGATCTTTGATTTGAGGTTGACAATGATAGTGAAACTTGGGTCAACCTCAAAGACGTTAACTCCACGAGAAACCTACGTTGATGTACATGTGATAAATTTACTCTAAACTAATTTTTTCACTACAAAAAATCTCAAACTAGTACAACTGTAACAAATTTATCTTTGTTAGTTTCCGTTAAATTTTACCGACAAATTGCTGAGTTAGATAATACATGATAATTCATAAGTATACCAATTTGGGATTTACCTTCCGTTTGTCGCATGTTTACCACTTTTGTAATTTTCCATGGTATTAATTGAATTTAATGGAAACTAACGAATGAGAAATAATCCTTACAAAAAAAAAAAACAAATGGAAATAACAATAGTCAATGTAATCATGGATGTGCAAACAGTGGAGTTCGAAAGAGAGCTGTCTCCTTGGAAGAATAGCATTGATGGTTAGTCACTAATTTTCTTTCTAGATAAAAATAACGATAATAGTATTGATTTATTGACAAAATTGAAAACGAACATACATATAGTTTTTTAGCCTCAAGAGATTCAAAGCATTAAACATCGAATGAAAAATAAAATCCCAAAGTCAAGTGTTCATATAGTCATTTATTCAATAATAATCAAATTTGTAATGTAGCTTCATTTTGATTTGGGAAGTAATCTCAATAAATAGTTGATTTTGACTAGAAAGTTAAACCCAAAAATTATCAACTTTTGGCTACCGTTAAGATAGTAGACTCAATGAAACTATCAAGATAGTAGAGTCAATGTAAACATTTGGAACATAAATGTATGACCTCCTTTTGTAAACATCTATCGCAGGCTTTAAATAGCCACTTCATATATTTATAGCTCCCGCACAAAACAAAAAACTTGTTATTTATTTATTAATTATTTTCCAATTCCTATACCATAACTGTAGTTTTTTAGATATTTCATCATTGATCAAATTCCTATGCCTATTTGAACTGTAGTTTTCAGATCTTCGTCATTGATTAAATTCCGATATTGCATCTTTTTATTGTTACACTTTCTCATCGATTTCGGCAAATGTCGTATACTTTGATATTGATTAAATTCCATTAAAGTATATATATATATTATAATTTAATATGTCATATTTAGAATCACCACAAAACCTGCCTCCTTTTATAGAAAATTAAGGAACAGTTTTTGGTGAAAAGGATTTCATCATCAAGATAAAATCTGGCGAAATAGGAAGAAAAAGAAAATTCAATCCAAATCACTAACAGAGACCGACCACCCCCCCCCCCCCCCCCCCCCCCCCCCCAAAAGGGCCAAAGAGCAAGAAGCATCCCAACGTGAAACTTAAAAGGTCTTTTCTTTATACCTTGGCGAGCAGTTGGTATTTTGTCGTTTGAATCACGTTGCTGCGGGGTATAGTTTAAGTTGGGCGACCTCTGATGCCAGTTAGGCTTGACGTGAACGTTGGCTGCGGACGATATCGACGAGGTTATCCTTGGTGTGCGCCTACCGGCTGGGTCGAAGAAATATTGTTTTTGTCAGCCCACTGACTTGTGTTTTGTGCTACTTGCTTTCAACTTGGATCATTGTACTTTTGGCCTCTATTGTCTAGTCTTTACTCGATCAAGATGCCCTCTATTATAGAACTCCGCCCGTTCCGCTCGCTTTCCAACCATCTAAACAATCCATTTTTTTAATGTCTCTTAACTCAGAAAGAATCATATCTATGCTCTTACTATGTTTAGATTAACGCTAAAGTTAGACCTCTCCTTGCCTCTTTGAAGCTCACCTTAATGGCTTCTTTGTAATCGGGCTTTATAATCTCCGTGATGAATGATATCTCAGTAGTTTTTATACATTAAACTCAATTCACTATTTTGTTCAGAAAGTTTTCTTCAATTATGGAATCTTATGTTAAACTTTGGTCATATCAAACTATAGTTTTCAAACAAAAACTATATTCAAAATGATAAACTGACAGTAAAATTCTTTTTATGTTTTCGTTATAGTTACTTAGAAAGTTTGAAAGAATTTGTTGAATAAGGACTAATTATTAACGAGCGGTGCTCGTGTGTATCCTCTATTGACATAGATGGCACTTTTGAATTTCATATTTTCAGTATTATTCAGTTTGAATCAGTGTATTCTTTTCATTAAAAATACTAGTCAGCCAAACCAAAATGTCTAGTGAACGTACATTCTTAAAATTAATATCAACAAACTCATGAGTAATGTAACTGGTGAAACTTTTATTTTAAGTCACCAAAAAATGATTAATAGCCTTTCCATTACTGGAAAAAGTAACTATTATTAATGTCATGTGGATTATTGTCATTTTTAGAACCAAGAAGAATGCTGCAGGGGTCATTTGAGCAAGCATGTCATCACCGTCCCACCATAATAATAGCGGAGTAAAGTCAGTGTTATCCTATATTAAGGCACGACTGAACCAATGCTTGAGAGGAGCCAAGGTACCTTAAGGCTGATGAGTAATTAGGGTACTCCAACGTATGACCAGAGGGTCTCAAACAAGTTGGGAGTAAGCCTATACCTCTAAACCAACGACCATCCTGGTGGAGGAGCCTTAATATTACTATAGAGGGCAGCGAGATAAAGTTGTTAGCAAAAATTCCAACGTCAGGAAGACTTCTACATACAAGAACCATGTGTCAATGGTGAGTGATGACTGAAAACTTTCACGGTTTTGAAGATGATCTGATGAAATTACTTAGAATGTGGTAAGAGAATAGAAACAGTAATTAGAATTATTACAAATAAAAAACAGAGGGGCCTATAACAAAATCTATTAAAATGTGGGGATCAGAAGTGTAATCTCTTGGCACCGTTTTTCATATCTTCATCGTCTGCGATACCTATATATATATTGATCCCCAATCACGAAATACATGCAAGCTAGGACCATTAAAAAGTTTTGCGAGGATTACTAGTGTTCGTCCAGTTGGCCACTGATCCAATCGACCAAACACAAGAGAAAAAGGTCTTCCGATTATAAGACAAAGTGGCCCAATATTTTGAACATTGATAAGTGGGGACGGCATGGTAATGGGAGCTTAGTACATAATAGTCTGTTTACATGGAGTCTTCTTAATTAGTTTATATAATAATCTGTTTCTTTCCTTTACTGATCGGGTATTCAATTGGATCAAGTTTTGTTGAGAGCATAATAGTGTAATAGTCGAACTTTTCTCTTTTCTCGTAAAATAACAATGACACCGATAATTATAATATTGATGCGTATGGGAGTTTCACCGTCCTCTATCCTCAGTTTTTCTTTTATAATAGAATAGTGGCACATGGGTGACAGGTTGGCCAAAATTAGAAAAACTCATGGGTACGATCGTTGACCAAAAAGCATGTATGAATGTGCACATCTTGCATTTCTTGTAAAATAACAATGATGCCGATAATTATAATATTGATGCGTATGGAGTTTTGCCGTCCTATGTCCTCAGTTTTTCTTTTCTAATAAAATAGTGGCACATGGGTGACAAGTTGGCCAAAATCAGAAAAACTCATGAGTACAATGGTGACCAAAAAGCATGTATGATCGTTCGCATCTCACATTTTTTGTAAAATAACAATGACGCCGATAATTATAATATTGATGCGTATGGAGTTCAACCGTCCTATGTCCTCAGTTTTTCTTTTACAATAGAATGGTGGCACATAGGTGACGGGTTGGCCAAAATTAGATATGACCGTTGACAAAAAAGTATGTAAAATAACAGTTAAATTAGTAATTATAATAGTGATGCATATTGAGTCTCGCCATCCTCTGTCCTCAGTTTTTCTTTTATAATAGAATGGTGACACATGGGTGACAGGTTGGCCAAAATTAGATACGACACGACCGTTGATAAAAAAAGTACATATGTAAAATAACAATGAAACTGATAATTATAATATTGATGCGTATGGAGTCTTGCCATCCTCTATCCTCAGTTTTTCTTTTATAATAGAATGATGGCACATGAGTGACAGGTTGGCCAAAATTAGAAGAACTCATTGGTACGATCATTGACCAAAAAGCATGCATGAACGTTTGCATCTCGCATTTCTTATGAAATAACGATGATGCCGATAATTATAATATTGATGCGTATGGAGTTTTGCCATCCTATGTCCTCAGTTTTTCTTTTCTAATAAAATAGTGGCACATGGGTGACAAGTCGGCCAAAATCAGAAAAACTCATGAGTACAATGGTTGACCAAAAAGCATGTATGAGCCTTCACATCTTGCATTTCTTGTAAAATAACAATGACACCGATAGTTATAATATTCATGCGTGTGGAGTTCAACTATCCTCTATCCATCTTACCTATTACCAAAAAAAAAAAACTATCCTCTATCCTAATTTTTTCTTTTATAATAGAATGGCGGCACATGGGTGACAGGTTGCCCAAAAATTAGATACAACCATTGACAAAAAAGTATGTGTAAAGGTTCGCATGTCGCATTTCTTGTAAAATAATAGTGAAACTGATAATTATAATATTGATGCGTATGGAGTCTCGAGATCCTCTATCCTCAGTTTTTCTTTAATATTAGAATGGTGGCACATGGATGACAGGTTGGCCAAAATTAGAAAAACTCATGGGTACGACCGTTGATCAAAGAGCATGCATGAACGTTCACATCTCGCATTTCGCATGGGGAATCCAATGAAGAGACCCTCGTGTTTTGAAAGGTTACTTTGGCGTCTTGCGAGAATATATTATTTAATTTGATTTAGTATTTGAAACTAAAATGGTGTGGATCATCTAAGGGTAGAGAGTAAATGCACAACATGCAGTTACCTCATGGTACTACCTAAGAATATTGGATTGGGTTTGGCCTGAAAAAATTTGTCTAATTTTCACGGCTACCAAGACAGTGATAGCTAGAGACCCACGACTTGTGCCCATGCCTGTACTTAGTGACGGAAACGAATGTGTTTCCGTGTGGTAGTAAAGCTGTATTTTTTATTTTTTTTTGTACAACGTGATCATTAGTGAGCTTAATCTTGTTCATTTTCAAATTCTATTTCATATGGTTTTGGCTTTACACTGTCCTCATCTTTTCGCCATGATGTAAACATGAGAAGTCTAACTTAATATGAGTAATCGTTTACTTTTTGCCCCATCTCTTGAGTGCCACCAGATAATTTCAACCCATTAAGGCCCCGTTCATTTCTCGAAAAATAACTTCCACAAAAATATTTTTCAGATTTTCTAATGTCCGTTTCATGGAAAATAATATAGTCAAGAAAAACGTTTTCATTATTAGAAAAAACACATTCAAAAGTGGAGAAAATATTTTCCACTTTTCAAAAAGTGGAAAATGCTTTGTATAACTTCTTCCACCTCACTTTCTTTTACTAAACACAATTTTCTTGTATTTTTATGTTTTCTTTTTCTTTTTTAAATCGAGTTTTTAATTTTTGTCTTTCCTTTGCCTTTTCTTTTTTCCTTCCTTGGTTGGTCGCCGAACACAATGAGCTCGAGCCTCGCCACAGGCTAGCGAGACTCAAGCTTGCTAGATTCTAGCAAGGTGACGCCAAGCTTGCCCGAGGTCCCTAGAGCCTCATTGACCTCTAGCGATCTCGGGCCAGGCTCAAGCCTCGCCCAGCTCGCTAACCTGTGGTGAGGCTAGAGCTCACCAACGGTCAATCGCCATACCCAACGACTGGCCAAGACTAAAGAAGAAGAAGGGAAAAAAAAAAAAAGGATAAGGAAGAAGAAGAAAAAAATTAAAAATTGAAAAATCGATTTTTAAATAATAAAATAATAAAAAATAATTGAAAATGCATGGATGCAGGAGAGCTTTTTCTTACTAAACGAAGAAAAATATTTTCTAGTTCATTTTCAAATTTCAGCTAAACATTGAAAAATATGGTTATTTTCTCGAAAAATGACTTCTTGGAAGACAATTTTTTGGAAACGCCACATTTTTCATGAAACAATATTACGATGTTTGATTAACATTATCTTAAAATTTCTCGGAAGCAAGGATTAGTCGTATCTTCGATAATAGATACGTTATATTTAAACCCTCATGAATACACAAGATAACAATTTAGAGGGATATACACACGCACATCCATACGTAAGTTGTGAGTTGTTTGTCGGCATGCGCAATAATTTAGCCCCCCACTTGTGTTTTGCACTTTTTACCTTTACTTAAAATTTTGCCAACTTTCGTCATTGTGGTGTTGTGGGCCATTACTTTGGACCACTATTATCAAGTCTGCCGAAGTCAATCTCATGAGATGTCTACCATTTTCGAACTCCACCCATCCGCCCACTCTCCATCCCCATCTGAATACTCCATTTTTCAATCTCTCGTCCCTGAAATAACCAATGGAGTTCGCAAGTCCTCTTTCAGATCTCCTCAGATATTTATGGGGTATGGCCAGTACACATTTGGGCTACATCTACAATCTGGAACGTAATGTCAACAAATTGCGGGCGGAAACTGAAGACCTGAATGCCAAGAGCGAAGATGTGAAAGTAGGGGTGGAACGTGAAGAAGAAAGAGGAGGTGTACATCGCACGAGAGAAGTGGCGAACTGGTTAGGGAAGGTGCAAAAATTTTTAGGTGAGGAAGATCAAGTCCTTCGAGAAGCCAGGGAACGTGACCGAATCAAATGTCTCAGTCATTGTCTTCCACAAAACTGCTGGTCGGGCTATCGATTGGGGAAAACAGTCTATCAAATGCTCAATGAAGTGAGAGAGCTCAAGAAAGAAGAATTCAACACTACGTTGTCGTTGCCTCCTCCTCCAGTACTTACGATGTCTATGGACGAGACTGTGGGGCATGATATTTCTTTTAATAAAGTGTGGAAATGGCTCGTGGACGAAAAAAAAATAGGAGTGATTGGGTTATACGGAACAGGCGGTGTGGGAAAGACCACCCTCATGAAAAGGATCAACAAGGACCTTTCGCGTGCAAATCACAGATTCGAGGTTGTTATGTGGGTGGTTGTGTCTAGGCAAGTGAAGGAAGATAACATTCAAGATGTCATAAGGAAAAGGTTGGACATTAAAGATGAGATCTGGGAACGATGGTCTCAAGATGAGAGGGTCCATCATCTATTGAAATTTTTGACCCAAAAAAAGTTTGTGTTGTTGATTGATGATGTATGGGCAAAGCTGGACCTTTCCAAAATCGGAGTTCCTTGTTCTTGTCTTGGGAGCAAATCCAAAGTAGTATTCACAACTCGGTCGAAGGAAGTATGCGACCAAATGAAAGCCGACAGAGCCTACCAAGTACAGTGCTTAACACTTGAAGAAGCCCTAGGATTGTTTGAGAATAAGGTTGGCAAATTAATTGTACATTCTCATCCAGAAATTCGAAAGCTCGCCAAAAACATTGTCCTGGAGTGCAAAGGGTTGCCACTAGCCCTTAATACTGTCGGGCAAGCCATGGCCGGTAAAGACGATCCCAATGAGTGGAGGCATGCGCTAAGAACGTTGAGGAACAAACCGCACAAGCTACGAGGTATGGTGGAGGAAGTATATTACATACTAAAGTTCAGTTATGATAGTTTAAATGACACTACTCGACAAGCTTGCTTTCTTTATTGTTGTCGCTTCCCTGAGGATTACCCCATAAAAACAAAGGAGCTAATTGAACTCTGGATTGGAGAGGGCTTGTTAGGAGACAATGATGATGTATATCATATGAGAGATGAGGGAGCATCTATCTTGGGGGATTTAAAGAGGTCTTGCCTATTAGAAGATGGGCTTCATTTGTATGAACAACCAACTGTAAAGATGCATGACGTCATCCGCGACATGGCCATATGGATTGCTCGTGACCATGGCCAAAAGGAGAATAAGTTGCTAGTGATAGAGAACGAAGAAGACATGTCAGCGAAGATGATCTTCAAATGGGGGGAAGCGGAGAAAGTATTTCTATGGGGAAGTTTGATTGCAAATATCAACCGAACACCACCTATGTGTTCCAACTCGAAACTTTGTTTGTAAGGGAAACTAAGGTGAAACTCATGCCAAGAGGATTTTTCAAGTCGATGACGGCTTGTTTGAAAGTGCTTGACCTATCTTATAATAAAAATATTGAGTCATTCCCTGAAGGGATTTGCGACCTGATTAGCCTACAATACTTAAACTTATCGGGCACTCAAATCAGGGAGTTGCCCAAGGAAATCAAGAACTTGACTCGATTACAATGGTTGCTACTTGATAAGATAGGATTAGATATCCTAATTCCGACGGGGGCAATCACAAGCTTACGGTTGAATGTGTACAGCATGTGGGGACATGGTCTAGAGAAGGAAGAAGAGGTGGTGGAGGAACTAGGGGACATGCAATATCTCACTGACTTATCTATCATGGTGCGAAAATTTTTCTCTGCCCTAAAAATATTCCAATTCTTACAGAGATGCATAAGGAGAGCACGGATCAGTGATTGCGAGGACTTGACCTGCATCCCAATAAGTCACTCATTAAAAGGGAACGACAATTTTTCACATTTAGAGGTGCTTCATCTAGTGAATTGCCCTGTGCTCGGGAAGATAAAGATTACTCAAGGGATAGGACAAGCGTCCAACTACTCTTACTTCCCCAGTCTTCTTCAAGTTTTGGTTCGTAATTGTGGATTTTTAGACTTGTCCTGGCTCATGCAAGCTCCAAAACTTCGGATATTGACCGTCTGGGACTGCCCTTCGTTGGAGAAAATAATCGGGGATGAATTTGAAAGAGAAGAATTAGCTGCTTCAGGATTATTCTCACGTCTTGAAATTCTACGGATCATGGGTCTTCCAAACCTTAGGAGCATTTGCAACCACACTCTATTTTTCTCTCGAGGGGTGGAATTCCGCATAAGGGGGTGCCCTAGTCTCAGAAAATTGCCTTTGGACTCAAACGCGAGGGGAAGCTTCTCAATCACTGGATACAAAGGTTGGTGGGCCAACTTCGAGTGGGACCCAGCTGCCCGGGTCACTTTGAACACGGATGATGGGAGTCCCACAGAAGAAATGACATTTGGAGAGGCACTAGGTAGAATGAAATATCGAGACTTTTACCAGGCCAAGATAGGATTCCTACCCCGCAAGCCGAGTAAAAGAGGCTGATATGTGTAAACTTGTGATTTATTTCCGTAGTCCAACTTTCTAAAGCGTTGTTCGTCCGCACGCCCAATAATTCAGCCCTTGAGTTGTGAGTTGTGTTTTGTACTATTTACTTTTACTGACCTTTGCTAGCTCATATCATTGTATTGTTCTGGGGCCATTACATTGGGCCTCTATTATTGAGTCTGTAGAAGTCGTTTATTTATTTATTTATTTATTTATTTATTTATTTTTGCTTCTAAGCAAAATGTAATAGTAAAAACCCAATTTAGATGGGGCTATAAATTATTTGTCAATGTGTAAAACAAAGGATTTTAATTGTCCTGCTGCATAAAGAGGTAAACAAATTTTTGTATAAATTTCAAGTCGTCGTATTTTGATCAAACTCTAACCACTTTTCTTCGAAGGTACACTTAAATATCATTTTTTAAAAACAAAATTGAGACATTTAAGTGTCAATTCCGACGAGAATAAATGGAAATTCGACATAGCATTATTTTAAGAATAAATTGGTCAGTGGAGCTACTTACTCAATAATGAATATACAAAAGATGTTATTTTTTCCCAAAATCAATTTTTAATAGGTTGGGCAACTTCTGATGCCAGTTAGGCTTCACGGGAACGTTGGCTGCGGTCGATATCGACGAGATCATCCTTGGCGTGTGTTCACCGGCTCGGGCGATATCGACAAGGTCATCCTTGGTGTGCGTTCTCCGGCTTGGTCAAAGAAATATTTTTTTGTCAGCCCACTGACTTGTGCCTTGTGCTAGTTGCTTTCGACTTGGATCATTGTTTAGAGCATAACAGTGTAATACTCGGACTTTTCTCTTTTATTGTAAAATAACAATGACCCCGATAATTATAATATTGATGTGTATGGAGTTTCATTGTCCTCTGTCCTCAGTTTTTATTTTATAATAGAATAGTGGCATATGGGTAGCAGGTTGGCCAAACTTTGAAAAATTCATGGGTGCGACCGTTGACCAAAAAGCATGTATGAACGTTTGCATCTCGCATTTTGCATGGGGAATCTCTACGGAGAGACTCGTGTTTTGAAAGGTTACTCTCACGTCACGCGAGAATATATGATTTGATTTGATTTAGTATTTGAAATTAAAATGATGTGGATCATCTAAGGTTAAAGGGTAAATGCACATGCAGTTACATCATGCTACTACCTAAGAATATTGGATTGAGTATGGTCAGAAGAAATTTGTCTAATTTTCACCGCTACCGAGACAGTGATAGTTAGAGACCCATGACTTGTACACAGTGACAGAAACGAATATGTTTTCCGTGTGTTAGTAAAGCTGTTTTTTATTTTTTATTTTTGGTACGACGTGATCATTAGTGAGCTTAATGTTGTTCATTTTCAAATTCTATTTCATACGGCTCTGGCCTTGCACTGTCTTTATCTTTTCGCCATGAAGTAAACATGAGAATTCACTGAATACGAGCAATCATCTACTTTTTGCCCCATCTCACAAGCACCGCCAGATAATTTTAACCCATTAAGATTCTATTCGTTTCATGGAAAATAACTTTTAATAAAATATTTTTCAAATTTTCTAATGTTGATTTTGCGGAAAATGAATTAATTAAGAAAAACGTTTTCTGATATTAAAAAAAGTATCTTCAAAAGTGGGGAAAATATTTTTCACTTTTCAGAAAATGGAAAACATTTTCTATAATTTCTTCCACCCCACTTTCTTTCACCAAATACAATTTTATTTTATTTTTATATTTTTCCTTCTTCTTTTTTTACATAGAGTTTTTGATCTTTTTTCTTCCCTTTTTTTTGTCTTCCTTGGCCGGTCACTGACCACAGCGAACTCAAGCCTTGCCTCACTAGATTCTGGAAAGGTGATGCCGAACTCGCCCGAGTTCGCCAGAGCCTCGCCAACCTTTGGCGACCTCGGGCAAGGCTCAAGCCTCACCCAGCTTGCCGACCAATGGCAAGGCCGTAGCTGGCCAATGTCCGGTTGCCAGCCGTCACCATACCTAGAGACTAGCCAAGGCCAAAGAAGAAGAAGAAGAAGAAGACAAATAAAAAAAGAACAAGAATGGAAAAAAATTAAAAATTGAAAAATCGATTTTTAAAAAATAAACAATAAAAAAATATTTAAAGTGAATGCATGCATAAAAGGATTTTACTTATTGAACGAAGAAAAATATTTTCTAAATCATTTTCAAATTTCGATCGAACACTGAAAAATATGGTTATTTTCCTAGAAGATGGCTTCCTTAAAAATAATTTCCGAAATTATCACATTTTTCACGACATGAACGAAGTCTTAAATTATAAGCAAGCTGTCTAATCAACAAAGAATTGATGTCAACGAAAATTTCAGGTGTTAACAGCTGCCCCTCTTTGGGTGGGAGCTCGAAGAGGTTCCACTCAAAGACAAAATTGATACCTGAAATTTTTAGTCAACTCGGCTTTGAAAAATAGAAAAAGACAAAAGCAATGATGGTTAGTTAGGGACGTACCTAATACTTACCTTTGCTCATGAGGGTATCTGAACTCTTATTGGGGTTTATTCACTCTGTCTCTGTTTCTCTCTCTCTCGTGGAATGGAATGAAGACAATGAAATCACTAAATGGAAAATGAATGGTTTAAGGATAATCTGGAAACGTGTGGTTTAAGGATGGACCCACGAACCTAAGAGATAAGGTTTAAGGATGACCTGGAACCAAAGAGACAAGATTTAAGGATGACCTGGAACCTAGTGGTTTAAGGATAGACCCACGAACCTAGTGGTTTAAGGATGGACTCACGAACCTAGTGGTTTAAGGATGGATCCACGAACCTAGTGTGGTTTAAGGATGGACCCACGAACCTAGTGGTTTAAGGATAGACCCACGAACCTAAGAGACAAGGTTTAAGGATAACCTGGAACCTAGTGGTTTAAGGATGAACCCATGAACCTAAAGACAAGGTTTTAAGATAACCTAGAACTTGAGGACAAGGTTTTAAGTTGGCCTAGAACTTGGGGACAAGGTTTTAAGTTGACCTAGAACTTGGTGATTTAAATTGGGAGAAGGGTCTTACCGTGTAATAACGGGCTTTGACCCGGAAAAAGGGTCTTACCGTGTAATAACGGGCTTTGACCGAGAAAAAGGTCTCACCGTATACGAACGGGTTTCGACCAAGTATGATAGTCTCACTGTATAATAACGGGTTTCGACTGAGAAAAAGGTCTCACCGTATACAAATGGGTTTCGACCAGGTATGATAGTCTCACCGTATACTAACGGGTTTTGACTGAGAAAAAGGTCTCACCGTATACAAACGGGTTTCGACCGGGTATGATAGTCTCACCGTATACAAACGGGTTTCGACTGAGAGGAAGGTCTCACCGTATATGAACGGGTTTCGACTGAGAGGAAGGTCTCACCGTATATGAACGGGTTTCGACCGAGTATGATAGTCTCACCGTATACAAACGGGTTTCGACTGGGTATGATAGTCTCACCATATACTAACGGGTTTCGACTGAGAGAAAGGTCTCACCATATACGAACAGGTTTCGACCGGGTATGATTTTCTCAATTGCTGGAGAAATAATCTTGCAAAATGATATTGGTTGTCAAATCCTTTCAGAGAAGATTTTAACAAAATGGGATCTGATTAACCATCTAAGGGTTAAATCAAATATGCCAGGTGGAAATATCCTAATCAAAATAGGTCTTTCACACTAGCTCTCAAAAAAGGCTTTTGTTCCAACCATTGATATGGGAAAATTGTTTAAATCTCACTGGAGAAATCTCACTCAACCTATGTCTAAGGCTTTTGGAAACATTCACAGTGAATACAATCCATTAATCAAAATGTCTTTTAAATGGACCGTAATGATGGCTTGGTCATGGGCTTACACAAAGGGTATGCACTTTGAGGCCAAGAAATGAATATTCAATCAATATATTCTTCAGGTTTACAAGTCAAGAATCTTGAAGATAAGATAAGATAGGATTGCTTCCACTCCTTCTAGCAGTAGCTCCTATGTGATATTCTCATTTCAACTCGAACCATCCCAATCAGAAGAGACTTCGGATAAGGGTTGTAGTGTTGGTTCGAGTGAGGCTTAGAAAGGCTTGAAAGACTTTCCAATATCGAAGGGTTAAAAGTGAGTGATTATCTTGGCATCATTACCATCACATGACTTTTCAAAAATTCAACTCTTGAAATTTAACCTATCTCGAGAGTCCTTTGGGTAATTTGTCTCGAGACATGAGAGCTTCGCTCTTTGTTCTAATGATATTGCTTGCAATACATGTTTTCTCTTGCAAGACATTTCTTTTGTTTTTCAACGAATGATCTTTTGCATGATCATGGATTTCGCTCTTTTTTGCACTCTTGCTTTTCTTTGCATTTTTTTTTTCATGGGCATTGGCCTTATTTTTATCAGACACACTGCTTTTTCATGCCCCCTAGTTTTATTCTCTTTTGAGTAACTAGGACTCTCGAGTGGCATTTACCAATTTTCTCAATTTTGTTGGTAAATCATGTGCCTTGCCCCAGTGTGGGGAGATAATCATCACCTGGGGTAATGAAAGAATTGTATAAGACTCAAATTGGCTAAGCAAAGGATAATTGTGTTTGTGGTAGTGAACATAATGATCTTCGTCACTTCGGGATGCTTCGAGTTTCGATAAGAAATCACCTGAAGCTAGCACAAAAAGATCGATACAAGTGAAAGCAATAAAATCTTTATTAATCTTTTGCTCCATAATTTTCAACCAAGACCTCCTATTTTGCCCCAATGTGGGGTTGTTCTTGACAGGGTTATTTTGAAATGCTCCCTATTTGGCTCAAAGTGGCTTGCAAAGGATATCAATAGTGTTTGGGGATTGAGAAATGAAATGTCTTTATCATTTCAAATCATGTATTCACCGCGAATGAATCCTATGCCCTAAGACATGGTTCCTTACACTCAATTCTCTCAAAGAGTGTATGAGGACATGTTTGGTAAAGGGGTTGCCTCTCATCATTTTAGGCACTACCACCTGGCATATTTAACAATCCTTTTCAGGTTTTTCAAAACCCACTTTAGTTAAATTCAGCTCCTTGGGAAATGAAAATATAATGAAATTTTTTCTGAAATGACATGTTTTCTTGACCCTACTGGGGAGATTTTTTTGGAAGTAAGATTGGACAAAATTTGTAGACAGAACAGGCTTTGCTTAGCATATGGGTTCATTTCTAGAGTTCTAACTATACTTCTAGAGTTCTAACCGACTCTAAATTTTAAACTGACTCTTTTGGCATTCTAAGGAACACGGTCACTTCTAAGTTCTAAAGAAGAATGGACACTTTTGAAATTTTTGCATTCTTGAGATGAACCTCTTGCGGATAGGTAGAATCTTCATCAGAGATCCTGCAAAATGAACAAACATGCAGATGCAACATGTATGCATGAAATGCATGATGCAAACATCCTAAAGTGGCTCGGATTCGATCAAAAAATGGCTCAAAGGCCTTTCACTTTATTCATGGATAATACTTCTTGACAGCATCAGCATTTACAGGTCTTGGCAATTCTTGACCATCCATTTGTACAAGAATTAATGCCCCACCCAGTAGCACTTTCCTTACAATATACGAACCTCCGTAGTTTGGAATAAACTTCCCACGAGGATCTGGAATGATAAGCAAAACTTTTCTCAAAACAAGATCATTGATATCGAAATGTCTTGGCCTAACCTTGCGGTTGAATGACTTAGCTACCCTCTTCTGATAGCTTTGTTCATGGCATAAGGCTTTCACTTTCTTTTCATCAATCATATTAGGTTGTTCAAATATTTGTTGAACCCATTCAGCTTCAGAGAGCTCGATTTGAGAAAGCACTCTCAGTGAAGGAATTTCCACTTCCACGGGTAATATAGCTTCCATCCCATAAACCAATGAGAACGGTGTTGCCCCAGTCGAAGTACGAATTGAAGTTCGATAAGCAAACAAAGCATATGGCAACCGATCATGCCAATATGGCAACCGATCATGCCAATCACGATAATTTTCCGCTGTTTTGGCTAAAATCTTCTTGATGTTCTTATTTGCCGCTTCCACAGCTCCATTCATTTGCGGGCAGTAAGGAGAAGAATTCAAATGGCGAATGTGGAATTCTCCAAGTAAATCATCCACCACCTTATTGTTCAAGTTTGATCCATTATCCGTGATGATCGCTTCAAGAACTCCATATCGGGCAATGATATCACGATAAATGAATTTTGCCACACTCTTTGCAGTAACATGGGCATAAGAACTGGCTTCAATCCATTTGGCGAAGTAATCAATTGCTACTAAGATAAAACGATGTCCATTCGATGCTTTAGGATTAATTGGTCCGATGATGTCGATGCCCCACATCGAAAAAGGCCAAGACTCGGACATTTGATGTAGCTCATTAGGAGGAGCATTGATTCTGTCTCAATAGACTTGGCATTGATGACAACACCTCACATGTTGAATGCAATCGGCTTCCATGGTCAACCAATAGTAACCGAGCCTCATAATTTTTCTAGCCAAGAGACGACCATTCATATGAGTGCCACACTCTCCTTCATATATTTCTTTCAAGAGCCCAATTAATCCATTGGCATCCGCTTGAGAGAGACCTGCCCCAATCTTGGTTTCTTTAGGGTTATCCGAATCTCCTAAATTTAGAGTGACTGACTGCTCGGTGGTAGGAGATTTGGACTCTTCATGTCTGAGCCATTCTTTTTCAATACCTCGAGGATCATCTTCATTCTCTGAGTCGGAATAATCGGGTTCGTCAAAGTCTTTTGAATGCGAATCCAAGCCATGCAAATGACTATCATGATGTGAAATGTCATGCTTGGGATGCAATCGAAAAATGGTTCGTATATATACATATGGATGAATGTAATGAATGTAAATGACATGAAAAATTTGTTTTCAAATTCAAGTTGTTTTTTTTTTTTTTGAAAAATTTATTGGAAACTAGCCCTCATGTCATTGGACGTCATCGTTCCACTAAAACATTTTGAAACTATAGATCGTGTGGAGGCTCAAGCCTCAGAGTATCATCATAGAACTGATTTAGGCCTAACACGTCTATTAACAAAACATGAGTTTTATTAATATGTGAAAATTGCATTACAACGTATATCATCTTGGATCTAGAAAGTTTATGATCCAGATTATTACAAGCACAAATGAATGAAATGAACAGAATTCTCTCGCAGGGGAGAAATGAATGAAATTCCCTCGCAGGGGAGAAATGAATCGAATTCCCTCGCAGGGGAGAAATGAATGGAATACAACTAAAACTTAAATGCAAGAACTAGAAACATCCCTTACACAGTGAGAACTATAGGTTCTTCATTTCCATCAATAGTGACAACCATGTTGACTAGGGGTGAGCATGGTCCGGGTTGGTCCGGGCCACCCTCTAACTCTAGGACCAACCCGTACAGTGTCGGTCCTCAATTTTTAGGACCGAGGACCGACCCTACTAAGCCTGGGACCAAGGACTGGACCGACCCAATGGGTTCGGTCCGATTCCAGGGTCAACCCAGAACCGATCGATAATTTATTTCGTCTTGTTTTTTATATTCCCTAAAAAAGTAAACCTACAAATTCAAATTACACATCCATTGACAATGCGGCATTGTGCAACTAAACTATAAATACCAATACAAGATCTTAAATGAAGCACAAAGTAGATATCACTAGTCAAGTTGTGTTTGGAAAGCAAGGGCAAGCTGAGCATTAGGGTTTCTAATTAGGGCTTCTTCTTTTTTCCTTTTGATTTACTCGGCGATAAGTGAGGCGACCAGTGCGAGTGGCGAGCACAAGCGTCAAGTGTTGAGTGGGGTGAGCGTCTACTGGCAAGCGGCAAGCGTTTAGTGAGGCCAGCAGCAAGCGGCGAGCGTTGAGCGAGACTAGCGGCGAGTGGTGAGTGGCGAGCGGCACGAGCAGTGCACACGATCAAAGGTGAGCGGCGCGGGCAACCAGAGGCGAGCGAGATGTTGCTACTTTTGATTTTGGCAAATTGAAGAACAAAGAAGACAAAATGGAAGAGAACGTACTTTAGGGAAGAAAGCCGTGAGGAGATTTACGGCATAAACTTCGCGCCATTTTGGACATCGCGAGTCCATGACTATGAGGAGTCCTTGGTCCTCACGGTGAAGAATGTACTCTGGAGTCTAGACTGTGGAGGAGGAGGCCGTGAAGACCTTTACGGTGTAAACTTCACGCCTTTTGGAATTGGATGCAACTGTGAGCATGAGGAGTCAACAACTTTAACATCATTTTACTTAGGTTTGAATATATAAAAGAATTATATATAATATAATATAACATAAATTTTACTTAGGTTTGAATATATAAAAGAATTCTAAATAATATAATATAATATACAGGGTTGGTCCAGGGTTTGACCGACCTAAAACTCTCAGGACCGAGGACCAACCCGCACAGTGTTGGTCCTGGAATTTCAAGACCAAGGACCGACCCAGTCCCCTTGGGAACCGGACCAGGACCGGCAGGGTTGGGCCGGTCCAGGGTCGGTCCAGGGTCGACCCTAAACCGCTGCTCACCCCTAATGTTGACATCTTCAGAATGCTTTGGAAGGGGATTTTGTTGGACATTCGGTGCCGAGTCCTTAAAGGTGAGCAGCTCTTTATCCATCAAATCCTGGATCTTATAACGGAGCATCAAACAGTTGTCCACATGATGACCTTTTTCACCCATATGATACTCACATGTCTTATTAAGGTCAAATTCGACAAACTTTGGCGGATTATCCCTCGGGATTTCTTTCGCCACAAGATGATTTTCGATCAGCATTGGAAGTAGTTGTGACATGGGTCTAGGCAATGGAGTAAATTGCCTTTGAGGGGCCTTTCCTTTACGCTCAAAGTTTCTGGAAGATCCCCTTACTTCCATGGCAGGTTTATGAGCTTGAAGGTTGTACGGCTTCTGAGAAGAGGAATTCTGTATGTAGGCGATCTCCACAGCCGATTCCTTATCTCTCTTCGGGGTATATCGACGGTTTGTGTTCTCCGTCAACCTTCCTTCACGCATGATCCCTTCGATGCGTTCACCCAACTCTACAAATGTGGCAAAGTTCATACATGTATGGTTGTACATCTTTTCGAAAAAATCACGGGGCATAGCTTGAAGCAGCAACTTCATGGTCTCTTTCTCAGACAATGGTGGTTTTACTTGAGACGCAGTGACCCTCCATCTTTGAGCGTAGGCCCTAAATGATTCAGTTCTTCTTTTCTCGACCCGAACTAATTCTTCTCGAGTCGGAGCGATTTCAGTATTGAATTTGTATTGCTGGAGGAATTCATCAATGAGATCTTCCCAGGTACGGATCTTCTCCATGTCCAACTCTATAAACCAGGTTAATGCAGGACCAACCAGGCTATCCTGAAATGAATTGATCAAGAGTGGGGGATTATCTGAATAATGGGCCATCTTGCCCAGGTAGTACTTCAAATGTGTCTTAGGACATCCGATGCCGTCGTATTTTCTTGTGAACTCCGGCTCCTTATAGAATTCAAGGACCGTAACTTTGGCAAAGGGTGATAGTTTATCAAGCCCCTGCAATTGATAGCCTTGCAGCATGCAAAGGCGCTCCTCAATCTTTGCGAGGCGCCTTGCATTTTCTTTATCAAAGTGCGAAGTTGGAATCTCTTTAGATGGAGGCTCTGGACCGATAACTATCGGGATTGCAGTAGGAATCTCTTCCACAGGCCCTTTTTCCATGGGCTCTACTACCAGCACTTCAGGGGGTGCGGTAGGAATATTCATGGTAGAAGAAGCAGGAGTTGCAAACGTCAAGTTTTTGACTTGGCTAGAGAGATCAGCCAGTAATGTCATCATTTGTGCCATTTGAATCTCCATATTAATGACACGGGCTCGGGTATCTTCGTTTTCCATTTTTGTTTGGCGGCGAGTTCGTATAACAAATCTTTCTTCAGCCGTTTTTTCAAAACCTCCTGTAAAAGAAAATGACTCGAATTAGTACCAATCAAAAGAAACCATTAAAGTACAAATCCTAGTCAATTTTATATTTTATTGAGATGAAATAATGATAAGAAGTGTATATGATCCCAGTATCATATAACCTCTTCTTATCAAAATTTCTTCAAAAGAAATTATACAATTGAAAAGGAATAACGACAAATATTTAATCAGAATGCCCATTTTCTAAAAATTACATGAAAATGTTCAAGAATGTTATTCATTTCATCGAACAATTACAAGGGAAACATAATCTTGCTTTCTTGAAACTTACAAAGTAGTTCGATTTTACAAGATATATGAAAATGAATACAGGGAAACCTTGATAGAAAAGAGGGAAACACAAATAAATTCCCTTTACAAGAAAAGTGTATGAAATGAAAACCTAAGGACTAGGTGGGATTGCGTGGAGACGCTTGTTATCATGGGCCAAGCGTTTCTTATCGATTAAGGCAATGTCTTCTTGTTTGATAATATGAGCTCGCCGAAATCCTTGAGCCTCGGGAATTTTTCCACGTAATCTTGATGTCTTGGGTCGAGATTCTCCCATAGAGTCTTGAGATTCCAGGCACAGGGATCACGTCCACTTCGGGTCTACCCATCTAATTCTAAACCTTAAAGGGGCACTCATGATTAAAACATATCGTCGTTGAAATATAAAACACATAATTGAAATGTGAAAAGTGAAAAGTAAAAAGATAAGGACGATAAAAAAGGAACGATCACTTACCCACCAAACATATGGCAAACACAAATCACATGTCGCATGAACTGTGAGGTTTTGACGCCTAAGGTGAGGGTGCTAAAGGCTCAAGGTTCTCATCTCAAAGGATAAAAATAGTTTACCCACCGCTACTATCGTCGGTCAGTGCTATCTTTATCAGTTAGGATGAGCAGGTTTATGTAAGTAATGGATTACCACGAGCATTCACTCGCAGGTTCCACCCATAAATCCTCCTAAGGTCCTAGATTGGGCAATCGGGGTTTTAGATCGCGGTTGTGTGTGCAGTGTCGTGCTAAAGCTTGTAACATGCATTTAAATATAAACATCCAGCACTTCAATATAAACCCTCATACATTCATACATCCTTACACCACCTGCAAAACAAAGGGTTTACAAGCACGCCTCCCCTTATAACTGCCACCTACAAAACCATTTAACATGAGGTTAGCGACTAACCTGATTTTCCACGCGACTTTGACATGCAGGCGATTCTACATCAGACATGTTAGTTAAAACACAACAACCATTTTTAAACGGCTTCAAGTCCTCTTAATCTAGTAACCAGTCCCCAGTGGAGTCGCCAAGCCTGTCGCTACCCGATCTCGTCGCCCCCCGAAAAGTATCCAAGGTGGGAAAGGTCGGGTTTAAGGGTACTTGATCTCAAGATCGTGAGCTCTCCCAAGCTCGTACCTCGCGCAACAGCGGATCTATTTATGCGGTCTAGTTGTTTGTAACAACCTAAAAATATATAGGAGTCGCCACTAGCCTTATTTTTTGGGAGTCGGCTAGAAATCCAACCGAGGGTCGGCAGTGTTCCCTCGATTCCAACGTAACCAGATATCTAGGTTCGGGGACTTGGGTTACGCTAATATTGCTATTAGCGCCCTTTCGGTACCTAAACAGTATGTTGTGTTTTTCCTAACATTTTCATGCATTTCTTTTTATATTTTCAGGATCGTCAATTTTATACTAAATGATCATGCGTGGTGGATTACTTTCATTCTATTCTATTCCTAAGAAATGAAAGGAAAACAAACAATGAAAATTAAATTGCAAGACATGAAGTAAACAATCAAGAGAAAGCCGTAAACCTAATCATGCAATTCTAGAGAATATAAAAGAGAAAACAATCGAGAAAGAAAGGAAACCCGCAACTCGTTGGGCTTTATATAATGCATGGAACCCGAGACATATGTCGGGAAAAATGAGCATTACATGACAATGGTCGGAATGGACATCGACCTTCACCATCTTCACGCTTTATCCATGTTCAGAATCCTATTCTAAACCTAATCTAAGAAATCCGGATGATTAGATGCATACAAATGAAAGAAACAATCATCACGTATCAAAATAAACAAAAGCAATACATTTTTTATGTTCACAAATGGTGACTAAAGTCACAAAGTCCCTAAGTCAAGTTCTATGCGACATCTCAAGGTTAAGCATTGTTATGTGTCACACATAAATCATTCATCTAACAATCACTGTGAAACGTATAACATGACAAGCATTCAAGCCATATGAATTTATTGTCAGATTCAGAACACACAAAAATCATTCTGAAACAGCAGACTTTCAGATATGAGGAGCAGAATCCATGAGAACATCGACTTCTATTTTTGCAACAAACATATGACAGGGCAAATGGTGGCCAAATCGCACGTATAATATGTCTATGGAAAGCTTGAGAAGTCTATTACGAATCTCTAGAAGATATTACATCCTAATAACATCATCTACCAGCTCGTTCCAGTTAAAACAGAAAATTACAGTAGGTCAAAACAGCAAATCAACCTAAAAAACTACTGCAGAATTGACAGACTTTGCCGGTGCTTTTCAGTGACCAAATGACGTCCGTTCAGGGCGTGCGACATATCAAATTGAAGCTCTACAAGTGTATTTTTTGTGTCTAGAAGGGCTCAAGACCAGAAAACCTCATCTATCACTTCATTTAAGACAAAACAGAAAGTCTATCACAAACACACGAAATTGTAGATTAATAGAAATCAAACTCAATCAACCTCAAGTTCGTGATCATTGATCATCAAATTAAGGTTCTTATCAATGTGTACACATACATCATTTGCGCTATTCCTCACATAACAGAACATGTAATTCATATTCACTCTCAGTGGACAAAATCAGAACATGTTGAGCATTTCATCGAGCAGAAAGTATGCATCTCGGCCATGAGTCCAAAATGCAACAGCCAAATAGGAAAGCACAACTAAACTATCACAACAACAATATTACAGGCTCAGATTACCCAATGAACTTCGATAGTAGGTAAGTTTCTCATAAACAGAAATCAGAATCCTCAATCACTTTTCAACCCAATGAACATCTGGATATGGAAGATGAATTTATGTTCAACGTACCTTGAATGAAGCGGCGAAGGATCGGATCGTAAGTCGTCACTACCGTCGACGCTGTCTGAACTCTAAACTCCAAACTCCTCGACCGGCCGTTCAAGCAAGTCAAATCTGGCACACAAGACAGAGCCGAGAGAAAATGTGCGAGGTCAGAGAGAGAACGGGAGAGAGAACCAGATCCTAAAAAACTTAATCGGATCAAGAGAGAAAGAGAGGGGAAGAGCTCACGTGCGATCCCCGACCGCCGGTCTTCGATCGATCGAGCGAGCGAGCGATAGCCCGAACCAGAACAGAGAGATCGGAAAAGCACAACAAGAAGATGATCGGAAGCCGTCACCGCAGCTGAAGTCGCCGATGTTGCCGATCTTTGTCCCAAACCGAGAGAGATCCGCTGAAAAACCTTCAAAACCACTAGAATTGAGAGCGATTGAGAACCCCTTCGCGATGCTTGATCATCGGTTTTCGGTTTCCGAGGGTGATCCGCCGAACCAGCTTCGTTGCCGTCGTTGCCGCGGTGACCGTCGTCACCTCCTTGGGAGAGAGTGCCAGCGTCCTCAAAGAATCTGTGCCTCGGAGGTTGTTACCGCCGAACTCCCGGAGAGAGATTGAGGGAGAACCAGAAATGTGAGCCTCCCCCAGCGTGCCAGAGAGATCCTCCGTTTTCTTTTAGAGAGAGCCCATGAGAGAGCGAGAGAAAAAGAGAGAGAATCCTCTCAAGAGAGAGAATCCAAAAGATGATCGTTAATCCCCCTCCAGAGCCAGAGCGTGCCAGAGAGAGTCCCCCTTTTATATTTTTATTTCTTTCTTTTATTTTTTCCTTTTTCTTTCATTTTTCGTTTTTTCGTTTTCCTTTTTTCTTTTTTTTCTTTTCTTTTCATTTCAATCAATTTTTTTTTCTTTCTTTCTTCTTTTTTCTTTCTTTTTTTTTTTTCATTTTTGCAAAATATTTATTTAAAATGTCAACGAAAATTTCAGATGTCAACAGGGGGAAGCGGAGAAAGTATCTCTATGGGGAAATTCAATTGCAAACATCCACCGAACACCACCTATGGATTCCCAACTAGAAACTTTGTTTGTAAGGGAAACTAAGGTGAGGCTCGTGCCAAGAGGATTTTTGAGTCAATGATGGCTTGTTTGAAGGCGATTGACCTATCTAACAATAGAAATATTTAGTCATTTCCCGAAAGGATTTGTGATCTGATTAGCCTACGGTACTTGAATTTGTCAAGCACTTGTATTAGTGAGTTGCCCAAGGAAATCAAGAACTTGACTCGGTTACGGTGGTTGCAGCTTCATAATATAAAATTAGATATCTTAATTCCCACAGGGGCAATTACAAGCTTACCGTTGAATGTGTTCAATATGTGGGAATGTGGTCTAGAGAAGGAAGAAGAGGTGATAGAGGAACTAGGGGACATGCAAGATCTCACCAACTTATCTATCATGGTGCAAAAATCTTTCTCTGTCCTAAGAATATTCCAATCCTTACAGAGATGCATAAGGAGAGTACGGATTAGTTATTGCGAGGACTTGACCTGCATCCCGATAAGTCACTCATTAAAAGGCAATGACAATTTTTCGCATTTAGAGATTCTTCATCTAGTGAATTGTCCCGTGCTCATGAAGATGGAGATTACTCGAGATAGGACGAGTGCCCAACTACTCTTACTTCCCAAGTCTTGTTCAAGTTTCATTTCATACTTGTGGATTTTTGGACTTGTCCTGACTCGTGCAAGCTCTGAAACTCCGAGAATTGACCATCTGGCATTGCCCTTCGATGGAGACAATAATAGGAGATGGATTTGTAGGAGAGGAATTATTCTCACGTCTCGAAATTCTATATTTCTTTGATCTTCCAAACCTAAGGAGTATTTGTGACCACACTCTATCTTTCCCTCAAGGGGTGAAATTCAGCATACGAAGCTGCACTAGTCTCAGAAAGTTGCCGTTAGACTCAAACCACGCAAGGGGAAGCTTCTCGATCACTGGAGACAAAGATTGGTGGGCCAAGTTCGGGTGGGACCCAGCCACCTGAGTCACTCTGGAGATGGCAGATGTGAGTCCCGCAGAAGAAATGACATTTGGAGAGGCACAAGGTAAAATGAAAGATCGGGACTTTTACGACGCCACGATCGGATTCCTACCCTCGCCGGGCGGCCTCATCGTGAGGATCAAGCCCGGGGAATTTCCCACATTTGGTTAATTTATCTCAGAGGTTTATTATTACCCAATTTTACGTTTGAGGTTGATTCCGATAAACATAATAGTTTAAGGACTTGTTTGGGTCCTAGCAAAGTAAACTAGGCTAATATGTGTAAATTTACGATTTATTCCATAGTCCAACTTTCTAAAGAGTTGTTTATCTACACGTACAATAATTCAGCCCTTGAGTTGAGTGGTGAGTCATGTTTTCTACTATTTACTTTTACTTACCTTTGCCAACATGTATCATTGTACTATTGTGGGGCCTTTACTTTTGGCCTCTGTTGTTGAGTCTATAAAAGTCGTTCCTTTTTTTTTTCTTCTGAGCAAAATGTAATAGTAAAGCCCAATTTAGGCAAGGGCTATAAATTATTTGTCAATGTAAAACAAAGGATTTTAATTGTCCCGCTACATAAAGAGTTAAACAAATTTTCATATAAATTTCGATTTGTTGTGTTTTCATCAAAATCCAACCAATTTTCTCCAAGGAAATGATAACAATATATAATTATTAAAAATTTATTCAACTTGATATTTGTTGAATTAAACTCAACTAGAGATAATTTCACTACATTTCCTTTCCGGACTAACGTCGCTATTTGTTTCCAAGGGAAAATGGAAGGAAAGCTTGCCTTTCTTTTACGGAGTCCATTAGAAATGACAAAATTAACCTATCTAAATAAGTAAAAGATGGGTGAATAGAGACTTGAATGGGCATTTGAATTTTAGGTCAAATTTTCAGATTGTTTTGTTTAATTGTAATATATTTGTCATGTGTTAACTCGTAAGTAGATCTAATTAGAAAAATGTGGGGCAAAGTATATTACAAGTGCCACGGATTGACACTTAAATATTAAGAGTTTTAAAATGTACATTTAAATGGCATTTTAAAAAAATAGAATACTTAACTATCAATTTAGGTAAGGATAGTCGAAAATTCGACATGGCATTATCTGGCTTGCCAGAGTTGCCTACTCAATAATGAATGTATAAAAGGACGTCATTTTACCCCAAAATCAATTTTTAATATAAATATTAGTTAAACTAAAAATTTTAAGAAAAGAGGGTAGCAAATTAGCGAGAGCCTCTACGGCCCTTGTGGTTGTCGTCATCCCACTATTGCACTATTGTTGTAAAAGGCGACAATGCGACGAGGGTTGACCAGGCGAGGGCCGGCAACCCTCGTCGTTGACACTTAAATACTCTATTTTTCTCCGATTTTTTATACTTAGGTGTAATTTTTGAAAAATCTCTTTATCTTGAGTTTTGGCACTCATTACTTTGCCCGGAAAATGTGAGTGACGTGACCCATTGACACCAAGTCCGGTCCCGCCCAACCAGTCCGGGATCCACCAGGCCTTAATCGGCACGGCCATTCAGACCACCGCCATCTCCACCTCCTTCTCCTTCTTCTCCTTCCTCCCCTGCCAACTCCTAACCACCGCCACCCCGCCGCCACCGCCACCACTCGACGCCTCCATCCCTCAAACGCTGCCCCAAATCCTCCAAGATCCCACCATCCAATGGACGCCCGACCTCGTCGACAAGACCCTGAAGCACCTCTGGAACCACGCCCCCAAGGCCATTTCCTTCTTCGCCCACCTCTCCCACCACCTTGGTGAGGCGCTTTACACCTTTCCAAGTCATTTGATAACACAGCAGACCTAGTCCATAACTGCAAAGCATCGATTAATCGTGAGGTTCTCATAATGTCCCAATTTAAAGAAGTCTACTCAGGCAAAGTGGAATAACAACTTCGATCACAATAAATGAGTAGATTCCCCACTGTATTCTGAACACTATCAAAAGAATGAATCAACTCACTGGATGTCATTTGCTAATTCATTGTCCTCTTCCTCTGTGCCAAATGTTTTAATGCAGAGAACAGGTCCAAAAACTTCCTCTCTCCAAATTTTGCATTGATGTAGTGACCTCAGTTATGATGATTGGCTCAAGGAAGAATCCCTTCTTCAAATGCTATCAATTGTTTGAGATGATACACAGAAGTCAGGAAAAGTATTTTCGGAAGCAGAAGGGTTCTGCACGAGAGTACTAAAAGTGACAAGCTAGAGCCCTGTACCTCGGGACAATCTCCACCAGCCCCCTCGCTCTTAGCCGTGGAGATGAACTTCAGTATTTTCTCATACTGAAGCAAAGAAAATGAAATTATCATTTCGACATCCACCTGGCAGATTTGATGCTAAACATTGAAAATTGAAAAGAACCAATGGTAATTAAAAATCCCAGACTAAAGCTATTTCCCATGATTTCTTCCAAACATATGGCACTTATGGGAGAAATTTTCATTCCACACGTTACCTCAAGAATGATCATTTGCCTCCAATTATAGTGATTGAACGGCTGAGACTATGCCCAAGATACAACTGCTGCAATGGCTACAGGACAAGGGCTATACTTCTCCCAAAAGAAAAATAATTGTGGAAGTTATGTATTCTAAATCTTCACTACTATTTACAATGATTGGTAAACTAATCCAGGAATTTGTTATGACCGAAAACCCTAAAGAACGCATCTTCACAAATGGGTAAGGGTCATATGCATGCACCAACTAGCAGACTACAGAACTATACAGTACCGAACCTGCAGGTAATGAAAGATATACCTGCCCCCCACTCGCAACTGGGCCAAGCCTGCAACCCTCTTCTAAGGGATCGGATATTTTTACATTTTTGCTCCATTGAACAAGCTTCTCGATGAATTGAGCAGCAATGCTTTCCTGCAAAAATTGTGATATACCCTTTCAATATAATGCACAACATATAATATAATGGTTTGAAAGAGAGCAATCACTTCATAAGATATTATGCGCACCTAGTGAACAATTATGGTCATCTGACATCTGACATTTTATTTCATTTAAACATGACTTGTGTGCCCAAAGTTCTCAGTTATATCTTCGCAAATTATAAGCACACAGTTTTCCCAACTAAGAGCTTTTCTCGACTCCTTCCATAAAGCTGGTACAGAGGGTTCACTCGACATTAGTTCTACCTCCATGTTCTTATGAATGGCTCACAAGATCTGACTACTCAATTCATAACTTCTCTCAATAAATTGATTTAAAAGTCCTGAACCTTAAACAACAACAAAGAAGATTCTCGCTGCATTTTCCTTTTCTTATTCACATTACATATGTATCTCCAGGTCGATGCATTATATCTCATGCTAATTCAGGAATGCAACCGTATGCATGATTAGGTAGAAAGAAGTAAAATCAATCCAGAGGTTTTACCAAGTACAAGTGCCAGAGGTAGGAAATAAAAGAAACACGTACAAAATGACCTTGCAGTGCTGAGATAAAGCTAACATACAATTAGAACTTTCATGCACGATAAGTCTGGATGTAGCACTACAAATTTGACCATTCGTCCAAAAGCATCCAAAAATTGTCCATTCAGCAGCTGTTTAAAATACAAGTAGTAAGGCCTATTGTCAGCAACATTGCATACATAATAAAGCTTATTCACATAGAAATCACCCAGAATGAATGTGCCCTCGCAACTAATTTCTAAAGGAAAATAGCAATGTATCAGTCTTATTGAGGGGCATATGCTTCAGAATGCACCACCCTTTATCAGGATCAACAACCTCAAACAAAACAATGGGACTTTTTCCACCAAGTTCCAGTGAAACACACTGCAAGGTCATAATGTACACATGCCAGAAACGTTACTCTCACTTGAAGACTTTCCTTTGTTGAATTCAACAAAGACATGAAAATAGCTGCACCTTGACAAGTTGAGCAGCGGTGGGCATAATCTTGCTCCCTGTAGCTGAGCTTCCTGTAAATGCAATCTGTTGACAAGACCCAGCTGAGGTGGGGTAGACACATAGTGATATAAGTAAAAATAAAATAAAATAAAACCAATTTGCAGAATGTGTCAGAGGAAACTTCACAAATTGTTAATGAAGAGAGATGATGGGAGAATACATACCTTGTCAACTTGGGGATGAGATGCCAAATTAGCCCCAGCTTCATGGCCAAGTCCAGTCAGAATATTGAGGACACCAGGAGGAAGGCCCACCTCCCTACACACTTCAGCAAGCTTTACGCATGTCCTGAAGTTTCAAGAACGCGCTCAGGTGCATTAAAAAAATAATAAGGAAAATGAGTGAATTGAGTTAATGATGCAAGTGAAGATTAACACATACACAGATGCCAACTCAGAAGGCCTCAGTATCGCAGTGCAACCGGCAGCCAGAGCAGGAGCTACTTTCCAAGTAGCCATCAAAAGAGGGTAGTTCCTGCATTGCATGAGATTCATCAAGTCATAACCAAGAACTTTATCATTCTTACTCCATCAAGGAAGGCCGTTGAATGATCAGAGCAAGAATTAAAAATCATCATCTCCTAAATGACACAAAAACTCATGTTGCTACCAAAACAGCGAAGTCTAACATGAGCAGATGAGAATCTCACAAAAACCACGGGCCATCATTTAGTTGCTACAGGCTGATAATAACATGTTGATCCAATCTATGATATCTAATGGTTAGAAAGAAAAACTATGATATTTCTAGGTGGCACATCTGGTCAGCAAAATAAAGCACCATTACCATGGAGTAATTAATGCAACGACTCCAATTGGTTCCTTGAGAACATAGCTCTTAAATGACTCCATAGGAAGAGAGACAGGAGCCTTTTGCTTAGCATTCAAACCTTCAGCAAGCTCTGCGCAATACTCAAAGCAACCAGCTACATCGTCCTGGATGGAATTAACAACCATATTAGTAAATTATATGGCAACAAAGTAAAATGTTGCACGACCTTTTAAGTTACAAATGTCACCATGTCCCATGCTGCTTCGTCCAGAGGTTTTCCACAGTCAATTGCCTCGAGTTTTGCTAGTTCAGACTTTCTCTCTGTGATCTGCATGGCAAAGATAAAAGAAATTTCCATGGAAAATGCGTGAGAATTCAAAGCACTTCAGAAAGTCACATGTGACATTCCAAAGCAATTAGTAGAAGATAAAAGTTGAATGATAAAACAAATCAACATGCAAGAATTCAGATGTTTCTCTAACTTATAGCACAGAAATTCTATGGAAATGAGTAGACAATGAGGGGCCTGGATAGATTGGCGTGCATATGCTCCTACTTTCTTTTTCTTTTTCTTTTTTTCTTTTTTTATCAGTAATAATTTCCCACTTCGATACCATATAGAAATGTCAGGGGACTTAAGTAGTCAGCTGAATATGTAGCTTCATGTCTTAAATGTTTGAACAAGGGCTTGAGCAACGTTCGCAGCGCGCACCTTAGCAGCAATAGCCCGCAAGTACTTGGCATGCACAGCCCGCGATGCCGAAACCCAGTCACTCCCTCTGTTCCCAGTAAGGGCTCTGCTAGCAGCAGCCACAGCAATCTCCACATCTTCAGCAGTAGCAGCCGGACCCTGCAGACAATCAACAATTTCCAAAATCTAAGATTCCAACAAAAAAGTAAGCATCCCCAACAAACATCTATTCAGAACCCAAGTTCACAGTTGAATTTATGTAGACCATCGTCAATCCATGCAAAAGCTTAAAAGCCCAACCCTTCACGGTGACCCATGTCCACTTAATTGCAACACAAACGTTCGATTCGATGATCAAAACACCTCGTTTGCAAACTACCCAGTTGCGGCGCAAGGCACTGAAAGACGACCCGATGTTTTCTCAGCACATGCTCCAGCACAGCAGCACAAACGGAAATAAATCAAGAAACAGAACACGACGAGACCCTAGTTGCAGATACTCACTTCAAGCCTTCGCAGTGACCGGCGTGCACTTAATTTTAACATGAAGATGGTCAAAAAGACCTCATTCGCAAACTACCCAGTTGGCACCCAAAAGACGACCGTATGCTTTATCGGCACATTCTACAGGACCCACGCAAGACGCTCCAGCACGGCAGTGCAAACGGAATCAAATCAAGAAACAGACCATGGCAAGCGAGACCCAAGTCGCAGACACCCACTTCAAAGCAAAACACATCACTTAAGAAAGAAGCGTGGAGCTCCCTTGCTGGAACCGGGTGTTTGAAGGCGTGAACTTTACTGTGTCTAGCTCGATTCCCACTAGTTGTTCCGCCGCCCTGCACATAATTATACTCTTCATGAATTCCTCTGAGCTGGAACTAAGGTGAAACATAATGAACAGAGAACGAATCCCATTTCTCCTCCATAATGTTGTACCTCCTTGATCATTTCTTTGGGCAGCATCAGGGACGGGGTTTTACCCACCCAAGCTTCTAACACTAGAAATTGTAATGCGAGGCTCAAATTTTCGCAACAGGAGTGTAAAGCTCACACTTTCAGCAATTCATTCGATTAATTCAGAAACCCATCACCCAAAACAATTTAAGAATCAAGAAAGTGTACAGCACCCACCAATGTCGGAAGTAAAGGCAGCAACATATAACCCCACAAAGCACCTTTTTTTTTTCAACACTACCGTCTCCTACGTCCTACCCAACACGGAAGTGCTTGAAATCGGGGCTAGAATTTTCGGGACGCGATACCATTTGGAAGCAGAGTAGAGGCAGCGATCGCTGAGCTGGCGGACTGCAATCCGGAGCTCGTTCCGGCAGATTTCCTTCGAACCCATCGAAGCTCTCTCAAGTCGCGGAATCTACGACCTGCGCGACCGCATTCAGTGTGGGAAAGCAGTTGAGGTCCCGGTTCTTGCGGTGCCGAAGCTTCTACGGAGCGGCGGCAATAGGAGCGGCGGCGGCGGCCGTCGGCGGCGAGGAGGAAAAGCAGCTGTCTTTCTCCGTCGTCGTCGGCGGATTCCTATCCTTCGTCTTCCCCTTCTCAAGACGTCGTTCGCGAAGAAGGCTAGAGAGAGAGACACTGTAGTGAAGATCGAACGCTAGAAAGCATGGGTAATTTCCCGGTCGTCGGCGGCGACGAGAGGGAGGGGGGGGGGGGGGGCGCGGTGGTTCGCAGAGAGAGAGGCGCGAAAGAAAGAACGCGCGACAGAAAAACCCTCTCTCCCTCCAGAAGCTACAGTACAGAGAAATTTTCAAAAATGGCTCCTGAAATTGTGGGTCCCACGAGGACACGTGTCGCCTCCCTAGATCCCACCATCCTATGGACGCTCGACCTCGTCGGTAGATTTCCTTCGATTCCTTTCTTGAATGGCAAGAATCCGGCCAGCTCGGTCGTGTTGGAGAAATCTTTCCAGAATATTTTGAAGCTGACAAAACATTTCTATCAGTCTAAGTCTGGATATCGATAGTTAAAGTCTCAAGACTTTATAGTCTCAAGACTTTGTAATCTCAAGACTCAAGACTCAAGATTATTCTCACTGACAGTCTTTCTAATCCAGTAGCGAAGGATATCCGAAGCCGAAGTATATGATTGAGGATTCGATCCAATCCTCTGGAAAAGATCCCTTGGTTGGATAATCACTTCGGATTTTTTGATTCCTATCTAAAGACAATTGAAGATCCGATGGTTGACGAAACATTCTTGGAATGTTCTATTCTTGGAAACCAAAATCCTGATTGTATGGGCGAACAGGATTGATGGGCTATCATCAGATTCCTTAAATAGCTCGGATGATCTTCTTAATTGATTCCGTCCAACGGGTAGATTGGAGGAATTCCTTTGGTAAGTGCCAACGGCTATGATGGCATAAAGGAGTATAAATGGAAGACATTCTAGTTGTTTTAAGTGTGTGATTGATAGAAAAATTCCAGAGTCTGAAGAACCTCGATTGTTAGTCAATACAGTTCGAACGAAATTGTATACACAGAGAGTGTTTATACTTGGTGATACCTTGAGCGAGTGTAGTAGATCATCTACATCGAGAAATCAAGGAAGATCAACACTGTAACATCTCTTTGTTCATAGTGGAATCCAGCCAATCGGTTGTCAGTGCAGAAGAGTGGACGTAGGCTTGAATCAAGCCGAACCACTATAGATCTCGTGTTTAATTCTCTCTTTCCTTTACTCAGTCTTACGATTGATTTATCTGTCAAAGTATTGTGCAATCTTCAAGAAACTTTATAAACCTATTCACCCCCCTCTAGGTACTCGTACTAGCATTATCAATTGGTATCAGAGCCCGTGTTCTCACTTTATTTGAAGTGTTTTACTTCAGAGTAAAAGATCCATGGCTAGTATGCTAGCACCAGGGCTGGTGGAAGGGCAAAGTAATACCAGACCACCCTACTTTGATGGAAAGGATTACAACATCTGGAAAAACAAGATGAAAGCTTTTCTACGGTCAAAGGATCCTATGGAATGGGATGTGGTGGAAAGAGGAATTACTCCTACTGCTGCATCAGCATCCGAAAGAGGGAAAGAAACTATTGATACTAGCGGAATGTCTCAAGAAGAGATAAACAAGAGACAAGCACTTGATGCAAAAGCAATTTACTCGTTATATTGTGCTTTATCACCAACTGAATATAACAGAATATCTTCTTGTGATACAGGAAAAGAAGTCTAGGACAGATTACATATCACTTATGAAGGAACAGATCGAGTGAAGGAGACCAGAATTAACATTCTCCCTTGGTCAATATGAAGCCTTCAAAATGAAACAAGGAGAATCTATAACTGACATGTTTAGCCGTTTTACAGATATTGTCAATGGCCTTGAGAATCAAGGACAGAAAATTTCTGATCCTATGAAGGTGAACAAGCTACTGCGTGGACTCTCCAAGGATTGGAATCATATAAAGACTTCAATAAGAGAGACGCAAAGAATTATGCCATTATCTGTAGACGAGCTGATTGGAACTCTTCAGTCTTATGAAGTGGAACGAAATAATGAAGACGAAGATCCAAGAGGTAAGAAATCCATTACATTAAAATCTAACGATGATTCTGATGATACAGACTCTGAAGAAGATTTGGACGATGAGGAGCTTGCTCTTATGATTAGAAGGTTCAGAAAGCTGAATAGAAAAGGAAGAAGGTTCAACTCAAGGAAACAAAACCTTCAAAAACAGCAAACCAAGTTTGTTGATAATGAGGAACCAAACAAAGATGTAGTTTGCTTCGAATGTAAGAAAAAAAG
Organism: Rutidosis leptorrhynchoides; assembly: GCF_046630445.1. Classification (NCBI taxonomy): domain Eukaryota; kingdom Viridiplantae; phylum Streptophyta; class Magnoliopsida; order Asterales; family Asteraceae; genus Rutidosis; species Rutidosis leptorrhynchoides. The sequence goes on from NW_027266697.1 coordinate 34,717, forward strand.
GACACATCAGACCAAATTGTCCTCTCCTGAAGAAGAAAAGAGGAAAAGCTGAAAAGTCTCGAAAAGCTCTCAAAGCTGAAACTTGGAGCGATACAGAGTGTGAAGAAAGTGATGAGGAATATGCCAACCTGTGTCTAATGGCACAATCAGACTCAGATTTTGGATCAGACTCAGACAGTGAATTTGAGGTAAGTGATTATAAAATCCCTGTCAAAGTCTCCAAATACATTGATGAACTATGTTTTAATCTTAAGACTTCTCTAAAAAGGATTTCCGAACTCAAAAAGGAAAACTCAGTTTTAAAACAAAAGGAAAATATTTTAGAAGAAAAAGTGAAAAGTTTAGACTTGAATGTTTCTACTCTTAAGGAGAATGAAGATAAACTTTCAAAAGAAAATGATTTCTTAAAAATTGACTTATCAAATATTTCAAAGAAATTTTCAATAGGATCTGAAAAACTTGAAAAAGTTCTTTCAGTCCAAAGACCTTACTTTAACAAGTCTGGTTTGGGTATGACAGCAGAAACAATTCCTTTGATTGATTTTCCAAAAGTAAAAGAAAGAATTAAGAAAAGACCGTCAAAAGAGGCTTACAAAAATCATTTCAAGAAAATCTTTGTAAAGTCTGTAGGTCGTAGTGCTCTAAGGTGTTCAAAGTGTAACAGTCATGATCATTTTGAAAAAGAGTGTTCTATGGTTTGGAAGCCTGTTAAGAAAGTATGGGCTAGTAATGCTTATTCTACTAACGCCAAAGGACCCAAGAAAATTTGGGTACCAAAGAAAGCTTGAGACTCTCTTTTGAATGCAGGTCTCTGTCAAAAAGAAAGTTAAGTGGTATCTTGACAGTGGATGCTCAAGACACATGACAGGAGACTCAAATTGCTTCATAAAGCTTGTTCAAGTGAATGGTGGAAAAGTTTCATTTGGAGGAAACAGCAAAGGAAGCATTGTGGGATTTGGAACTGTGAAAATTGGAAATCTCACAATAAGCAATGTCTCCCTAGTGGAAGGACTCAACTACAATCTTTTAAGTATTAGCCAATTGTGTGATACTGGTTTCAAGATCTCCTTTCAAGAAGGCATATGTTCTGGAATTAGCAAAGACTCAACTCAGTCTTTCATGGGTCGAAGGCATGGAAATATCTACCTTCTTGATGTAAAACCAAATGAAGCACAATGCCTAATCTCAATTCAAGATGAAGCAGTCTTATGGCACAGAAAGCTTGGCCATGTCAACATGAAACAATTAGCCAAAATCTCATTAAAAAAGCTTGTTCGAGGTCTACCTAAATTGCCATACCAAAAGTCTGATTCATGCACTCCATGCATTCTGGGAAAGCAAGTAAGAAATTCATTTAAGCAAATAAACCATGTCTCTACTAATCATGTACTACAGTTGCTTCATATGGATCTCTTCGGACCAACCAGAACCCAGAGCATTGGAGGTAAGAAATATTGCCTAGTAATTGTGGATGATTACTCCCGCTTTACTTGGGTATATTTCCTTGCAAGTAAGTCAGAAACCTTTTCGTATTTTGAAAAATTTGCCAAAAAGGTTCAAAATGAAAAAAGATGTGCAATTTCAAGCATAAGAACAGATCATGGAAGTGAATTTGAAAATCAAGATTTTACGAAATTTTGTGATAAATCTGGTTTTAATCATATGTTTTCCTCTCCATATACTCCAGAGCAAAATGGAGTTGTGGAAAGAAAGAATAGATCTCTTCAAGAAATGGCTAAAACACTTTTAATTGAAAGCAAAATCTCTTCACGATTTTGGGCTGAAGCTGTTTCAACAGCATGTTATATTATAAATAGAGTCTTTTTAAGACCTATTTTAGAGAAAACCCCCTATGAATTGTTCAAAGGTAAAAAGCCTATTGTTTCATACTTTCATGTGTTTGGTTGCAAATGCTTTATTTTGAAAAATGCAAATGATCGAGTTGGTAAGTTTGAAGAAAGATCAGATGAAGGCATCTTCCTTGGATATTCTACATCAAGCAAAGCCTACAGAGTCTACAACAAGAAAAGCCAGTCGGTGGAGGAATCAACGAATGTTAAATTCCAAGATTCAATTCAAGATGAATCCAGCCAGACTCAGTATGAAGAGTCTGAACCTACACCAGACTTTCCAATGCTTACAACTCAAGAAGCATCTCAGTCTCTGGAAGTCCAACATCAAGAAGCACATGAAGATTCAAACAAAGAAAGAGATCATCAACCAGGCAAAACAACCAGTAACTGGAAGCATAAATCCAGTCATCCTAAAGATCTCATTATTGGCGAAATCAATGAAGGAATCCGCACCAGATCAAAAAGGCATGAAGAATCTAGTGCTGTGGCTCTCATTTCTGAAATTGAACCAAAAAGCTTAGAAGAAGCTTTATCTGATGAAAGCTGGATCGAAGCTATGCAAGAAGAACTCAGACAATTCAACATCAATGATGTCTGGGAATTGACATCTAAACCAAAAGGTAAAACCGTTATTGGAACCAAATGGGTATTCAGGAACAAGATGAATGAAGAAGGAAAAGTCGTACGAAACAAAGCAAGACTCGTGGCCAAAGGATATACGCAAGAAGAAGGAATAGGACTATGATGAGACTTACGCTCCAGTAGCAAGGTTAGAAGCTATTCGTCTATTACTTGCGTTGGCTTGTTATAAAAATTTCAGGTTATTCCAAATGGACGTCAAAAGTGCATTCCTAAATGGATTCATCCATGAGGAAGTTTATGTGGAACAACCACCTGGGTTTGAAGACCCAAAGAAGCCAGACTCAGTCTTCAGACTGAAAAATGTCTTGTATGGTTTAAAGCAAGCACCTCGAGCTTGGTACGACAGACTAAGTAAGTTCTTATTACAGAATGGTTTTGTCAAAGGTAAAGTAGATACTACTTTGTTTATCAAAAAGGAAAGCAAAAGCTTTTTACTTGTTCAAATATATGTGGACGATATTATTTCTGGATCACCTAATGAAAGTCTATGCAAGAAATTTTCTAAGTCTATGCAGGATGAGTTTGAAATGAGTATGATGGGAGAGTTAACATTCTTTCTTGGACTTCAAGTGAAACAAATGAAGGAAGGAACTTTTATCCATCAAGAAAAATATGCGAATGATCTTGTCAAAAGGTTTGGATTGGAAAAGTGTAAAAAGACCGACATACCAATGTCATGTTCTCAGAAGATAGACAAGGATGAAGAAGGGAAGAAAGTAGATCAAAAGCTGTACAGGAGCATGATCGGTTCACTTCTTTATCTTACTGCTTCTAGACCTGATATTTTGTTGAGTGTTTGTATTTGTGCTAGGTTTCAATCAGATCCTAGAGAATCCCATCTCAGTGCTGTAAAACGTGTTATCAAATATGTTGCCTCATCTTCAAGCATCGGTCTCTAGTATCCCAAGAAGGGAGACTTTAATCTTCTAGGATACTCAGATGCAGATCTGGCAAGTTGCAGAATCGATAGAAAAAGCACCTCTGGAACTTGTCAACTACTTAGAAACAGAACGGTGTCTTGGTTTTCGAGGAAGCAAAGCACTGTAGCTCTTTCAACGACAGAAGCAGAGTATGTAGCTCTTGGAAGCTGCTGTTCGCAAATTCTATGGATAAAACAACAGCTACAAGACTTTGGGATTGAAGACTCATGCACAGAAATCAGATGTGACAACACCAGTGCGATAAATCTCACCAAAAATCCAATCCTTCATTCAAGAGCAAAGCATATTGAGATTCGACATCACTTCATTAGAGATCATATTCAAAATGGAGAAATCTCAATTCAATTTGTTGATTCAAAGAGTCAACTAGCGGATATATTCACAAAGCCTTTGGAGAAAAATCAATTCGACTTTATCCGTTCAAGACTCAACATTTTGAAGCCTGAAGAAGTTAAAGTCTAGAGACTCACCAACTCTAAGACTCTAATCTTTCAGACTTTAAATCCTCAGACTCAGACATTCGTGGCTTTAGACTGTAAGTTGTATTTCATCTAAAAGGTACTAATTGTCATTTAGTTATATTAACTCGAAAAGGTACGATCTTTCGTTTAATAATTTTGGCAGTTATTGATTTTGAAAAGAAGTGATCGTTCACTTTCCTTGCACCGATTGAACTTCCTTTTTCAAAACTGAGTTATATATATACAGTTTTTCTTTTCCTCAATCTTCAAAACCCTAAAAGGCACTCTCCTCTCGATACTGTTTTACTGCTTATTCGTCGTCGAGAAAGTGGTCATTTTTCTTGGGAAAGCAAGTGAAGGAATCTTCCAAACGACAAAGAAAGATGTCTTCTTCGAGGAAATCATCAAGAATCGCAAGCAGGGGACCACAAAGAATGGAGAAGGGACCGACTCATTTCGATCTCACTGAGGAAGAAGACTTAACAAGTCAGCGACAAATTCCGATTCGCTCTCATCCACGTCATTCAACTCCTCCTGCCCCACAAGGTGCAAGTCATAATCTGGAAGAAGAGATAATCGAGAATGCCGACCCAGTAAGAGTTCAAAAGCCCTTCTTTTTGTATAAACTTTATCGTGCATTGAAAAGCACAGGTACTCCATTGAACTATATAGATGACTTCCTTAAGGACAAAAATTATGGGAATGAGTATCTTTTTCTGAAGAAAATGGAGGAATGGGGAATTGCCCCGAAAGGAAAAGCAGAGGAAGCACTTGCGAACATTCCAAGTGATCCTCGTATGCCAGGACAAAATTTAATTGAAGGGAACGATGATGACAGAATGTTCCTTGAATTTCAACCGAAAATGGGAGTGGCAGCAAAGGTGAAAGGAAATCGGATGGATTTGTTCAAATCCAAGGATCAAGAAAAAGTGTATTCCAGGCTGTTGAAAAGAGGGGTGATAAACCCTAGAAGTGTCGATTTTGACTTCCTGGACGCCATCAACATAAACTTAAGAGAAAAGTTGAATTTGTTTCAACTTGAGAATTTTTGCTCTGACTCTACGGACGGGTATGCTCATTTGACTGCATATTTCTATTCAAATCTTAGCTTTCTGGATGCGAATAGAATATCATTTAGTGTACGAGACAAAGTTTATGTGGTAGATGTGAATATGTTGGCTGATATAGTTGGAGTTGAACGAGGACGCTACCTACCAATCAAAGTCTCACCTGCTCGTACTACTCTGGAACTGGTCAAAGATAGGGATGCAGAGAAGAAAGTTACCTATTCCAGGATGAATGCCATCAATATTGTGCTTCATAAGATTGTGATCAACTGTATTAGACCAAAGTCTACGTCAAAGACTTCTGTGTCTCTTTCTAAAGCAAAGTTGATGTACGCAATCAACACAGGACGGAAGTTCTCTCTCCCGCACACTATTCTCTTCCATATGTACAGAGCAATGTCGAAAGACAAAGGACAATTGCCTTATCCTGGTCTGGTGACCAAGATCTTCAGACACATGAATATTGAACCACCTCAAACTCTTTGTGTTCAACCGTGTGATAAGATGGTGGTAGGTTTGAAGATGTTAACGAAGATGCGTCTACAAGAACTTTCCAAGGCAATGGAGAAATTCAAAGTGAAATCTCCTGTTCAGTCTGCTTCAAAGAGAAAAGGAAAAGAGGCCATTGGAGCCTCATCGAAAAAGAAGAGAAGAACTCTCATCCTGGAGGATGAAGATGAAGAGGATGAAGATGAAGAGGATGAAGATCCTACGATCCATGCACTGATAAGAACCAGACATTCTGTGTCTCAGCCGAGAGAATTTCAGAAGAACCAGAGAGAAGAAGAAGAACAGAGAGAGAAGGAGAAGGAAGCTGAAGAAGAGAAAGAAAAGTCTGCTGCTGAATCTGGAGAGATGGGAAATCTAGAGCATGATCATCACTCTTCCCCTTTGGATGTCCTAGAGACAGGGGGAGTTGGCGAGCAAGAAAGGTCTACACCTCATGCTGCAGATAGTGAAGGTCCAAGACAATCTCCAGCAGACCCAGAAGAATTTCAGGCTTTTCAATTGCCTGAAGAAGGTGATACGTCGACACCAAATCTGCAAGACTATACAGAAGTGCCATCATCTGAAAAAGCTCATGCCAGTGCGCAGACAGACAATTCTGCAGATTGTCAATGAATCATGGATATTCTTCTGGAAATGCGTGGCCAAATATATGCTCTGGACTGTGAAATTCAAGCAATGAAGAATGCTGGACAAGCATCTTCAGTCAGCCTGGAGGACAAGATGAAAGACCTCGCTCTGCAAATTCAAGCCAATGCCAAAGGAGAGGAGGTAGCTCATCTAAGGGAGGACTTGAAGAGGCTGGAAGGCGTAGTCCAGTCAATGGGAGAATTCCAGATCGTGCGCATTCCCAAGCAGACATGACTCCTTTCTCACCCTCTTTTTAATGATGACAAAAAGGGGGAGAACAAATTTGAACAAACATTATTTTAAAACTTTATTTGACTTTTGTGTTTATGTTTATTTTTGAGTATGACTTGAGAACTTGAACTTGAGTGTTAGACTGAATTGGCTGTGGATTTTGATGCTTGACTGGTTGCATTTATATCAAGTATTGTTATATGGTATTACTCATGAAAGACTAACCAATTTGCTGTGGATGCAGAGTCTGGTTGTTTATTAATCTTTATGAGTTAGCCATATTGCTTGAGAAATGTTTTTGCAGGTCAAAGTTGTTCAAATCTATAAGAAAGTTTTGTCACCATCAAAAAGGGGGAGATTGTTGGAGAAATCTTTCCAAAATATTTTGAAGCTGACAAAACATTTCTATCAGTCTAAGTCTGGATATCGATAGTTAAAGTCTCAAGACTTTATAGTCTCAAGACTTTGTAATCTCAAGACTCAAGACTCAAGACTCAAGATTATTCTCACTGACAGTCTTTCTAATCCAGTAGCGAAGGATATCCGAAGCCGAAGTATATGGTTGAGGATTCGATCCAATCCTCTGGAAAAGATCCCTTGGTTGGATAATCACTTCGGATTTTTTGATTCCTATCTAAAGACAATTGAAGATCCGATGGTAGACGAAACATTCTTGGAATGTTCTATTCTTGGAAACCAAAATCCTGATTGTATGGGCGAACAGGATTGATGGGCTATCATCAGATTCCTTAAATAGCTCGGATGATCTTCTTAATTGATTCCGTCCAACGGGTAGATTGGAGGAATTCCTTTGGTAAGTGCCAACGGCTATGATGGCATAAAGGAGTATAAATGGAAGACGTTCTAGTTGTTTTAAGTGTGTGATTGATAGAAAAATTCCAGAGTCTGAAGAACCTTGATTGTTAGTCAATACAGTTCGAACGAAATTGTATACACAGAGAGTGTTTATACTTGGTGATACCTTGAGCGAGTGTAGTAGATCATCTACATCGAGAAATCAAGGAAGATCAACACTGTAACATCTCTTTGTTCATAGTGGAATCCAGCCAATCGGCTGTCAATGCAGAAGAGTGGACGTAGGCTTGAATCAAGCCGAACCACTATAGATCTCGTGTTTAATTCTCTCTTTCCTTTACTCAGTCTTACGATTGATTTTTTATCTGTCAAAGTATTGTGCAATCTTCAAGAAACTTTATAAACCTATTCACCCCCCCTCTAGGTACTCGTACTAGCATTATCAGGTCCTCGCTGCTCCCTTCCCATCGCCGCTCCGGCTCCGGCTCCGGCTCCCGGTGAGCTCTCGCGGGTTCGGCTGGGGAGGCCGGATGATACTAGTGAATTCGAAGCCTCGGAGTTCCTCTCCGGTGGTGACGCCTCTCTCTCCGGGATCCGTTGTTTTGCAGTATTGCTCTGAGTCGTGGCCGAAGGCGTGCTTGCCGGAGCGTGGGCTCCTTCTTGTCCGGTGCTTACTTGATGGTTGAAATATATGACTGGAATTGGACGGTTCTTTCTCTAATTTAGCTTGGCCGTGCCTTGCTTTTCTTGTTAAAAGCATTCGCTGCTAGTGGGTTTGTCATGCTCGGGTGCGTATGTTTCGCCGGCGTCGACATAGGGTTTTAGTGTGCAGTGAAGCTTTGTTGGGTCAATAGAAGTGTTGTTATGGTGAGAAAATCATATGACCGATCATTCAACGTTGGGCAAATTTTCATATTCGCTGCTTACATTCAATTTTAACAGGGTGATTATTATGCGTTACATCTTCATCCTATTTTATCATTCACTTAGCTATCTCTTTCAATAAAGAATAGAACGATGTGACAATCTAAACAGCTCGTGTTGCTATTTACATGCTACATGGCATTGCACTTGCCATAGTTTTCCCTACTAAACCCATAGCGATTGTTTCCTAAATGCAATGAACGTGCTTTAGGAGGTTACCATGGACAATGTCATGTCATGTCATGCTTGGCTAATCTTCATCTATTAAAAAAAATGCCATGTCATGCAGGGCCATCCTTCTTTTGTCCGCTAGTCTTATGTCTTTTTCTTTACTAGATAAATTCTGTCATTGCTCGGAGCATATCTTTGGATTGACCTGTTTCATATAATTCATACAAATGCATATCTTCCTCCTCAAGCGAAGAAGACAGATTTTGACGGTTTCATCAATTTGCAATGGACAATGTAACCTATAAATGATTTCTCTAGAAGAACAAACTGGTGAAATCAACCTGTGGCTGTATTATGAGGAGTTTGCTCATTTAATGTATGAGGAACTTTACATTCTCATGTTAGCATCTCATCTGAATATAAAGGATATTGATGAAAGTGATATAGAGCTGTAATGCACTGCAGTTTTAAAAAGTTAGGAGTAAGGCCTACAATGGCATCTTTGTAAAGCTTCCTTAGGGCAGCCTGGGGTTTAACCTAAACCACGTGAACTCTTAGCAAGAGTTGATTTTGTACTTTTCATCACAAACAATAACTGTAGACTCTATCCTACTAGATGAGAGTTATATATATGTTGGTCTCCTATATGATTCCAATTTGTTAATAGCCAAGTCTATCTTGATGTAACTAAGAGTGTAGGAGTGAAAGAGACCTACTTTGCACCATCTGGATATATTTCTTCCTAATCAGCAAGTGCAGTTATCCCTTGTCATATGTCATGCAATTTTTCCTCTTGTTATTTGTCAGCGTTTTGTTTACTGTTGTTGATGATAAAATGTGTTTGGCTTTCCTTGTACTCCTTTACACTAGTAATAGCATATGTTCTTTATTTAGTTGGCTTCTTCCTCTGATTTGATGGAGTGAACTTTACGATCCTCTTTAACAAGTAGCCTCCTTTGGTGATATTTTTACTTTGATCTTTGTTTTGTAGATTAGAAACATCCACTTACCCGTATCCCTTGTTTTTTACAAGTTGAAGCTAAGAAGCAGACGTAAAACTCTTTTGATGATATGCTAGTGAAATCTAAGAACCTCTATTAGTTGACTTTTAGCTACTAGGCAATTTACATCCTCCATAGATTTGAAGCAATGATACCTGCTCTAATAAATCTTTGAGCAACTTGATTAGCATAATACTTATAATTTGGGCTTTTGTGCCAGGTGTGGTCCTTGTCAATTTATGGTTCCCATCCTCAATGAGGTCAGCATTAGACTTAAAGGTACAATTTAGGTTGTGAAGACAGATACTGAGAAGTTCCCTAGCATTGCTGATAAATACAAGATAGAAGCATTAGCTATCTTTATCATATTTAAAGATGGGAAGCCTTTTGACCGTTTTGTAAGTTTTATCTTTTTCACGTTTGCTATCATTTGGAAATTTAATCTGCTAAGTTTTCATAATTATTATGTTAGTAAAGGCTCATAAATTTTTTTATACTGTTATGAGATACCTTAGATATCCTTATTTGAACAAAAACCTAGAGTCACAAGTTTTTTTTGGGGGGGGGGGTGCAATTTCAATCTTTTATGATGTGAAAGATACAGGGTGAACTCTGGAAAGAGTACTTGCATTTTGGCGAAAAAGCGCAGACACCCCTTTTAATATAGATAGGCACTAATGCCTCTCTTGTGACATGAATAATCTATAATGATCGATAATCAATGGACACCCTTCTCCTCCTAAACTGTTTTATTAGGGAATTCCATCCCACTTCATCATTATTCTCTCGCAGAACACGGAACCACACCGACATGTTTCTACATAAAAAATGATGATAAATATGCACAAACCCCATAAGTCTTCTACAGCAGTCAATAAAAGGTCTTCCCTTTGTAGAGCTTAACAATCCTGGAAATCACAGCTTCCCTAGCCATTAGGGCTGCGTTTGTTTGTATTTCTTTTTTTTGTTTTTAAACACTTTTTCTGTTTTTTTGTTCCTGGGAACAAAAAAGGAACAGAAACGCGTTTGGACGCGTTTCTGTTCCTTTTTTGTTCTTTTGTTCCCAGGAACAAAAAAGAAACAGAAACAAGAAACACAAATTTTGTGTTTCTTGTTTCTGAAACACAAATCAGAAACAAAAAAGGAACAAAAAGGGAACATGTCTCCTCCGAGCCTCTCCTCGTGCAACGTCTCCACCGTCGTCTTCTCCGGCGCCTCCCACTCTCTGGCGCCGACAGCCGCCTCTGTCTCGAGACCATCCGGCTTCTCCACCGTCGTCCTCTCCGACGCTGACAGCCGTTGCGAGCGTCTCCACCTGCGAGCGGGTGACGGAGCTAGGTCGCGGGTCGCTGGGCGGCGGCGGCGGCGGCTGTGGTGCAGGGCTCGGCCGTGGGGTCTCGAGCGGCGGACGTCTAGGAGCGGAGCGGCGAGGACGGCCGGTCGAGTCGTGGGCCGGCGCGGGGTCGACGATCGAGCGGATCTCGAAGTCGTGGGTCATGGCGCGGTGAGATCTGATGCGGCAGTGGCGAACGGAGGCTCGAGACCTGCAGATGCGTCGATCGGGCGTGAGGCGGAGGGGCGGTTGCCGATGCGGTGGCGGCGAGGAGGCGTCGAGCGCGATCACCGATGCGGTGGAGGGAGACGACGGTGTGGCTCTGGGTCACCGTCGGCCCGGCGCGGCGAGGCCGAGCTCGCCTAGCAGCCGGCGACACCGAGCATCGCCGGGGGCTGGCAACGCCGAGCCTCGCCGGGGGCCGGCGAGCCTCGCCGTGGCTGGGCGAGGCCGCTGGCCCTCGTCGGCTGGTCGCCGGCCATGGCCGAGGCCAGCGACTGGCCAAAAGTAGGAAAAAGGAAAAAGGAAAAAGAAAAAAGAAAAAAGAAAAAGGAAAAATAAGAAAGAAAATAAAAAATTAAAATTAAAATATTAAAATATTAAAAGAAATAAAAAAATTATACAAACTTACCAAACATGTTTCTATTCTTATTATATTTCTGGAACAAGTTTACCAAACGCGTTTTTTTGTTCAGAAATTGTTCCCAGGAACAGAAACACTTTTTTTATTTCTGTTCCCTAGAACAATTTTTAAACAGAAACGCAAACAAACGCACCCTAGGTTGCTGCAATCCATGCATAGTGAGTGATACTTTTTTAGCAATAGGCAGAGGGTATCTCCTTAAATTTTCTGTGAAGGACATGGTTGCTGGCTCAATGCAGAAATGGTAACAACTGATGGGCATTGCCTAAGACTCATGCATTATTCTGTGGTCTTTGAATGTTATTTAATCTGAAATTAGTTGATTCTCATTCATAATTTAATTGCAATATAGTCTTGTGAAATATTTCTGATTTTCGATTGCTTCCAACTTATACAGTTTTAAGTTGTTTTAGTCACTTACCCTTATCTTGATTGAGCCGTTTTCAATTATCGGGAGGGTGCTCTGACAGCTGATCAACTCATCCAGCGAATTGAGGATTCGCTGAAAGTTAAGCAATAGTTGTGGTGAGCCCTAGTTATTCTTGTTTTGCTTCCAGGGTAGGCATTTATCATGAACACGGGGTGACCGAGGAGAACAAGGCTGCAGGAGTTCGCTGAGCTGGTGGACTGCAATTCGGAGCTCGTTCCAGCAGATTTCCTTCGAACCCATCAAAGCTCTCTCGAATCGCAGAATCTACGACCTGCGCGACCGCATTCAGTGGGGAAAGCAGTTGAGGTCCCGTTTCTTGCGATGCCGAAGCTTCTACGGAGCAGCGGCAATAGGAGCGGCGACGGTGGTCGTCAGCGGCGAGGAGGAAAAGCGAGTGTCCTTTTCCATCGTCGTCCCCCTTCTCAAAGCGTTTTTCGCGAAGAAGGCTAGAGAGAGAGAGACACTGTAGCAAAGTTCAAATGCTAGAAAGCGTGGGTAATTTACCGGTCCTTGCTCTTAGGCTCCGTTCGTTTCACGGAAAATATCATGTTTCCGGAAAACATTTTCCTGGAAGTCATTTTCCAGGAAAATGACTCTATTTTCCGGTGTTCGGCCAACATCTAAAATTTGAGTGGAAAATATTTTCCACTGTTCGTTAGCTCAAACATTTTCTTGGAAAAAATTATCAAAAATTAAATTTTATATATTTTTTAAATGATTTTTTTAATTATTTATATTTTTTAAAATAGAAATTTTTATTATTTATTATTTCTTTTTTTTTCCTTCCTCCTTCTGTCTCCTTCTTCCTCCCGATTCCTCCCGAGCGGCGTCGTCCGCCGTGGCCTCCTTCCTCCTCCTTCCGCCGCCGCCACCTCCTTCCTCCCGATCAGCTTACGCCGCCGCCACCTCCTTCCTCCCAGAGGCCGACCAAGACCCAGTGGCCAGATCCGGCGAGCTCGGGTGAGATCGAGCTCGGCCGATCTCACCCGAGCTCGTCGAATCTGGCGACTTGAGCTCTGTCGCCGGATCCGGTGAGCCGCGAGCTGCGCCGCCAGATCCGGCGAGCTCGAGGGTCGGCCGATCTCACCCGAGCACGCCGGATCTGGCGACAAAGCTCGAGCTCGCCCGGATCGGGAGCCCACGCTCTGCCGTTAGATCCGGCGAGCCGCGAGCTCCGCCGCCAGATCCGACGAGCTCACGGCTCGCGGCCGCACGACGAGCGGCCGGCCTAGACGGCGGGCTCCCCGCGAGCCTCCCGGCGCCTCCGCGGTGCTCCCTCTTGAGCCGGATCCTCCCGAGCAGCTTCGAGCCGCCGGGGGAAGCGGAGCGCGGCGGTGGCTTCCCGGCTGGAGCAGGCGGGCAAGAGCGGAGGAGTGGCCGGGGAGGGCGGAGGCTGATCCCGGGAAGGACGTCATCGAAGCCTCCTCTGCAGGGAGAGCAAGAAAGAGAGAGAGAGAGAACGAGAACATGAAGGGAGGAAAGAGCAGCGGGAGCACCAGAGCTCGTGTGAGAGCTGCGGAAAATGTTTTCCTCTTTTCAAAAAGAGGAAAACATTTTCCGCTCATTCAAGAGGAATTTTCTGTTGACCGGAAAATGTTTTCCGTTGACCGTGTGTTTTCCGCCATCCGAACACCGGAAATTTCGGAAAATATTTTCCCGGAAGTTATTTTCCGCGAAACGAACGGAGCCTTAATTTGAATTGAATTTTATATTCTCTCTCTTTTTTTTTTTTTTTTGCTTCTAAACAAAATGTAATTGTAAAAGCCAATTTAGACGAAGGCTATAAATTATTTGTCAACATGGGAAACAACGGATTTTAATCGTCCCGCTACGTGAAGAGGTAAACAAACTTTCATATAAAGAGGAAACAAATGATCAAAATCTAATCAATTTTCTCCAAGGAAATAATACCAATATATAATTATAAAAAATTTACTCGACTCAATATTCGCTATTTTAAACTTTCTCAGAGATAAGCTCAATATATTTTCATTTTTGGACTCGTCGCTTTTTGGGGAAAATGGAAGGAAAGCTTGTTTGTTTGTTTTTTTTTTTTTTTTATAGTCCATCAAAACTGACAAAATTTATCTATTCAAACAAGCAAAAGATGGGCAAATAGAGAGTTTGAACAAGCATTTGTATTTTAGGTCAAATTTTCAAATTGTTTTGTAAAATTGTAACTCATGTGTTAATTCTTAAGTGAGTCTAATTAGAAAAATGTGAGTAATGTGATCTTTTGATATCAAGTGGGGATAAGCATGATTCAAGTAAGCAATTTTTACTATAGAATTGAAAAGTGCCTACTAAAGATCGATTCCCAAAAATTGAAATTGGAAATTATCTATTGGGTTCATGGAACCAGTCCTATCAAATTTCATGCACTCAGTGCAACGTTTTTTGACAAGTCAAAGAAAAGGAAAAAACAAAGAACTTCCCCTATTTTTAATTGCAAGATCGGTAAAAAGATAGAGATTACTTAAGGAAATATGACGAGCACCCAATTGCTCTTGCTTCTCCAGCCTTGTTGCTGTTAGGGTCTCCTGCTGCAGGCTTTCAAACTTGTCATGGCTCGTGTACGCTTTGAAACTCCGGTAGTTGTATGTTTTAGACAGCAATTCGATGAAGAAAATCATTGGCCATGAATTTGCAGCAGTGGGGGAGTTAATTGCTTCAAGAGTATTCTCACATCTCAAATATATACTCCCGCAAAGATTTCCACAACTAATGTGCATTTGCGATCACACTTTATTCCTTTCCTCAAGGGGCAACCTCCAAAATATCCCGGTGCCCTCGGAAATTCGCTGTTGAACACGAACAGTGCAAGGGGATTCTTCTCCCGATCTCGGGAGACGATGACTGGTGGGCCAGTTTTGAGTGGGACGACCCTGACGCCTGGGTCACTTTCGAGTGGGCTGGGTATGCTGAAGAAATGAATTTTCAAGATGCGGCCCAACAAGTGCCAGAGAGTGGTAGTTGGTGGACCACAATGGAATTCCGACCTGACTGGGCCGAGCGAGTGAGATTTGCAAGTGGAATGTCGTTTGAAAACGTACCATTTCTCCCTAGCAAAGTATCTGTCTTCTTGGAGTTACGTGTTTTCTATCGGGATTTCCGAATGCAGCAGAGAGCTTCTGATTGGATTCCATTTGTCTATTTTACTGCAAGGGCCAATTAAGTAAAACTCTCAAACAATCTGGATAGGGATCATTTTCTTTTACTTAACTGAACATAAGTCTTACCATTTGTTCACTCATATATTTCGATTTGCAAATTTCTCCTTTTAATTGTGTTCGTAGCTGGCTTCCTTTCTTGCAAGCTTGGCATCTCTTCTGATGTGATTGAGCTCTTGATGCGGTTGCCCCCTTGATGTGGAGGCACAACAGTCGTGCTTTTAGATTCAGAGGTTTTTTCGCTTTCAATGACGAGCTTGTCGACGTTGAGAAGATGCGACTTAGAGAGAGAGACCATCATTATTGAGGCCAGTAATGGCGGTACCGTGGAAACAGTGGCGGCAAGGGCTTTGCGTGGGGCAAACAGAGAGGGTGTTAGGGTTTTTGACGATTGCTTTTATCAATTGTTCTTGGTGGAACAACTTCCCTTGACCCTTCCTGGAAGGTGGAAGCCTGGACTCAGTTTTTGCGGAGGGGGTCCTTCCTTTGCTGGTAGAAGGCTGGGCAGCACTGGCCGTGGCTAATCCTTCGGTAATGGAATTTTTCCACTAAAATGGCTAAATATAATTTCTCCTCTTTTAGGAAAAAAAATGTGATCTTTTGGCATCCCCTTGATCAATATTAGTAGCAGGTATCTTTATTTTTGAATTGAAGGGATTTTGTAAGAGGCAAATTAGAAGGCAATAATCTAGCTAATCAGTGGCATTTTTGTCTATGTTGGAGGATCGTGGGCATTTTATTTGGATTTTTAGGTGTCTTTTTTACTTTAGCTTGGGAGTGAGGTCGTTTAAATTTTATGGACTTTGAATTGATATAAATTGACATCTGGGGTAAGTTGATCTCGTCGGATATACTTGCAAGGTAACCTAAAGTAAGAGAATGCGGATATGGACGTAGTAGATTGTGCGCGAGAGGACGACAACTGATCTGTTGATTGCCCCTGATTGGGGTGTTAACATTGCACTATGCGACATTATTAACATGGTCCAGGATGGGTGTTCATGTTTTGTTTTTGGTTATATCCATCATAGTACATGATAGATAGTTCCATCAAATAAATGATGACTTCTTATTTTATCTTATCGGATCACATCTTAATCTTCGTAATGGCAAACAAAAGTTGTTTTGAGATTCCTCTTCTAAAAGAAATGAATATAAGAAGGGGGGAGGGGGGGATGAATATGCTGTCCATTAAAGCAAGGCTCAGTCTTCGACTTTAGTTTCCCCGCTTTAACTTTTCCAATTATTCAAAGCTGGAAAGTGAAAACCTCACTCTTCAGTTGATATGTAAACTCAAATATTAATAAAGATATTTAAAATCTGAGTGCGTTCCCACTATAATTCATGTCGATCTATGAGAAAGTGGAGGTTTAACACTACGGATTTTGGGCATTGAACAGTGAAAACCATTTTCTGACTACGATGAAGAGTAGAAATGACTAGTTATGCGTGCTAATAGATCCCTATCTTTTGTGGAAACCGAAAGTTATTACCATGTATACTTTCTAGTTAAGAAATTTTAAAAATGCATTGGACAACACTTTTGCTCGAACAAAGATAATATTTGAAATGATAAATTGATATTTTTTTGATGTGATCATTTCGGAATCAATCGCACAAAGGGAAATGTCGCGAGTTGTTAGTATCATCATGTCATTTGTTTTTCTCTTTAGTAATTCCCATCACGCTCAAAAGTTGGTATTATGTGGCAACGTCAATTAAGTGGTTCGAGTCAAGAATTCAAGATTAGGGGTGATAGAAGTTCTAATAGGATATATAATTTCTCCTCTTTTAGAAAAAAAAATGCGATCTTTCGGCACCTCCTTGATCAATATTAGTAGCATGTATCTTCATCTTTGAATTGAATGGATTTTTGTAAGAGGCAAATTAAAAGACATAACACAGTTAATCAATGGCATTTTTGTCTATGTTGGAGGATCGTGGGCTTTTTGTCTCGATTTTTAGGTGTCTTTTTTGCTTTAGCTAGGGAGTGAGGTCGCTTGAATTTTATGGACTTTAAATTGATATTAATTGACATCTTGGGTAAGTTGATCTCGTCGGAAATACTTGCGAGGTAACCTAAAGTAAGAGAATGAGGATATGGACGTAGTAGATTGTGCGCAAGAGGACGACGACTGATCTGTTGATTGCCCTTGATTGGGGTATTAACATTGCACTATGCGATATCATTAACATGGTCCTAGGATGGGTGTTCATGTTTTGCTTTTGGTTATATCCATCATAGTACACGATAGATAGTTCCATCCAACAAATGATGAGATTTCTTATTTTATCTTATCCGATCACATCTTAATTTTTGTAATGGCGAACAAAAGTTGTTTTGAGATTCCTCTTTTTTGCTATGAGCTCGCCGGAGGCTAGCCTGGCTCCGACAAGGCTCCGACGAGCTTGCCAGACGTCGCCCAGCCAGTCACCAACCATGGCGGTGGCCAGCGATCGACCAAAGAGAAAAAGAAAAAGGAAAAAGAAAAAAGAGAAAAAGAAAAAACATAAAGAGAAAAAGGAAAAAGAAAAAAACATAAAGAGAAAAAGGAAAAAGAAAAAACAGAAAAAGAAAAAGAGAAAAAGGAAAAAGAA
Organism: Rutidosis leptorrhynchoides; assembly: GCF_046630445.1. Taxonomy (NCBI): domain Eukaryota; kingdom Viridiplantae; phylum Streptophyta; class Magnoliopsida; order Asterales; family Asteraceae; genus Rutidosis; species Rutidosis leptorrhynchoides. Next base: position 52,135 of record NW_027266697.1, read on the forward strand.
AAAGAGAAAAAGAAAAAGAGAAAAAGAAAAAGGAAAAAGAAAAAGAAAAAGAGAAAAAGAAAAAGAAAAAGGAAAAAGAAAAAAGAGAAAAAGAAAAAGGAAAAAGGAAAAAGAAAAGAAAAAGAAAAAGAAAAAGGAAAAAGAAAAAAGAAGAAAAGAAAAAGGAAAAAAGGAAAAATATAATAAAAATATAAAAAATTAAAAGAAACAAAAAATTATACAAGTTTACCAAACGCGTTTCTATTCCTGGAGTAGAAATATTTTGTACTTACCAAACGCGTTCTTATACTCAGAAATTGTTCCTTGGAACGGAAACAAAAAAATCTATTTTAATTCAAAAATTGTTCCCCAAAATAAAAACATTACCAAACGCGCCCTAAGTGTATGACCTCCTTTTGTAACCATCTATTGTAGGCTTTAAATAGCCATTTCGTATCTTTATAGCTCATGCACAAATACAAAAAAACTTGTTATTTATTTATTTATTATTTTCCAATTCTTGTACCATAACTATAGTTTTTTAGATGATTTGTCGCTGATCAAATTTCGATATGTATGTTAATTGTAGTTTTCAGATCTTCGTCATCGATTAAAGTCCTACTTTGTATCTTTCTATTGTCATACTTTTTCGTCATTTAAATTTCAGTAAAGTGTTATATACTTTGATATTGATTAAATTTCATTGAAGTATGTCTATCTATTTCCTAGAATTTAATATGTCACGTCTAGAATCACTAAAAAAATTCATCTCTTTTTACAAAAAAATCAAGGAACGATTTTTTGTGAAAAGGATTTCATCGTCAAGATAAATTCTGGCGAAATATGAAGAAAAAGAAAATTCAATCCAAATCACTAACAGGGACCCCCCAAGGGCCAAAGACCGAGAAGCATCCCCACGGGAAACTTGAAAGGTCTTTTCTTTATACCTTGGTGAGCGGTTGGTATTTTGTCGTTTGGATCACGTTGCTGCGGTTTATGGTTTAGGTTGGGCGACCTCTGATGCCACTTAGGCTTCACGTGAACGTCGGCTGCCGACGATGTCGACGAGGTTATCCTTGGTGTGCGTTCACCGCCTTGGTCAAAGAAATATTTTTTCGTAGGTCCACAAACTTCTGTTTTGTGCTGCTTGCTTTCGGCTTGGATCATTGTTAAGAGCATAATAATGTAATACTTGGACTTTTCTCTTTTCTTGCCAAATAACAATGACGCCGATAATTATAATATTGATGCATATGAAATTTTGCCGTCCTGTCCTCATTTTTTATTTTATAGTAAAATATCGGCACATTGGTGACAGGTTGGCCAAAATTAGAAAACTCACAGGTACGACCATTAACCAAAAAGCATGTATGAATGTTCACATCTCGCATTTCGCACGGGGAATCTCTACAAAGAGACCTTTGTGTTTTGAAAGATTATTCTCACATCTCGCGAGAATATATGATTTGATTTAGTATTTCAAATTAAAATGATGAGGATCATCTAATGTTAGAGGTAAAAAATTGAAAAATCGATTTTAAAAAAATTGAAAATGAATGCATGCGGAAAAGATTTTCCTTATTCAATGGCAAAAAATATTTTTTAGTTTATTTTTAAATTTCGGCCGAACACTATAAAATATGGTTTTTTTCCTAGGAGACGACTTCCTGAAAAACAATTTTCGAGAACACCATATTTTTTCTCGAAACGAACGGAACTTAAAATTATAATCAGGCTGCCTAATCAAGAAAGAATTGATGTACTTAAAAATATTACCATGTTTGATTAACATTATCCTAAAATTCCTCGGAAGCAAGGATTAGTGGTATATTGGATAATAGATACGTTATACATGCATGCGTACATCCATACATAAGTCGTGAGTAACACTCTACAATCTCTATTGCCATAGTCCAACTTTCTAAAAAGTTGTTTGTCCGCATGCACAATAATTCAGCCCCGCAGTCGTGTTTTGAACTTTTTACTTACTTATATTTTTGCCAACTTGCATCATCGTGGTGTCGTGGGGCCATTACTTTAGGCCTCTATTATTGAGTCTGTGAAGTCAATCTCTTATGGGATGACTACCATTATCGAACTCCACCCATTCGCCCACTCTCTATCCCCATCTGAATACACCATTTTTCAATCTCTCATCCCTGAAAGAACCAATGGATTTCGCAAGTCCTCTTTCAGATCTCGTCAAATATTTATGGGGTTCGGCCAGCACACATTTGGGCTACATTTATAATGTGAAACATAATGTCGACAAATTGCGGATGGAAACTGAAGACCTAAATGCCAAGAACGAAGATGTGAAAGCAAGGGTGGAACGTGAAGAAGGAGGAGGAGGCGTATGTCGCACGAGAGAAGTGGCGAACTGGTTAGAGAAGGTGCAAAAATTTTTAGGTGAGGAAGATCAAGTCCTTCGAGAAGCTAGGGAACGTGACCGAATCAAATGTCTCGGTCATGGTCTTCCACAAAACTGCTGGTCGGGTTATCAGTTGGGGAAAACAGTTGATCGAATGCTCAATGAAGCGAGGGAGCTCAAGAAAGAAGAATTTAACACTATGTTGCCATTGCCTCCTCCTCCAGTACTCATGATGCCTATGGACGAGACCGTGGGGCTTGATATTTCCTTCAATAAAGTGTTGAAATGGCTCGTGGACGAAAAAGAAATAAGAGTGATTGGGTTATACGGAACAGGCGGTGTGGGAAAGACCACCCTCATGAAAAGGATCAACAATGACCTTTCGTGTGCAAATTATGGATTCGATGTCGTTATTTGGGTGGTGGTGTCCAGGAAAGTGAATGAAGATAAAATTCAAGACACCATAAGGAGAGGGCTGCACATCAAAGATGATATCTGGCAACAGTGGTCTGAAAATGGGGCCAATCATATTCATCTGTTTGAAGTTTTGACCCAGAAGAAGTTTGTGTTATTGATTGATGATGTATGGGCGAGGCTAGACCTTACCAAAATCGGAGTTCCTCGTTCTTGTCTCAAGAACGGATCCAAAGTAGTATTTACAACTCGGTCAAAGACAGTATGCCATCAAATGGGAGCTGACGAAGCCTATGAAGTACAGTGCTTGACACTTGAAGAAGCCCTAGGATTGTTCGAGAACAATGTGGGCAAATCGACGACACATTTTGATCCGGAAATTCAAGAGCTCGCCAAAAACATTGTTCTTGAGTGCAAAGGGTTGCCACTAGCCCTTATTACTGTCGGGCGAGCCATGGCCAGTAAAGACAATCCCAGTGAGTGGAGGCATGCATTAACAACATTGAGGAGCAGACCGCACAAGCTACAAGGTATGGTGGAGGAAGTATATCACATACTAGAATTCAGTTATGATAGCTTAAATGACACTACTCGACAAGCTTGCTTCCTTTACTGTTGTCGCTTCCCTGAGGATTACCCCATAATGACATACGAGCTAATTGAACTCTGGATTGGAGAGGGCTTGTTAGGAGACACTGGTGATGTATATCATAAGCGGGATGAGGGAGCATCTATCTTGGGGGATTTAAAGAGGGCTTGTCTATTGGAAAGTGAGCATCATGATGGATGTCCAGTTGACCAAGAAACTGTAAAGATGCATGACGTTATCCGCGACATGGCCACATGGATTGTTCGTGACCACGGGCAAAGGGAGAACAAGTTGCTAGTGATAGAGAACGAAGAAGACATGTCCACGGAGATGATCTCCAAATGGAGGGAAGCGGAGAACGTATCTATATGGGGAAATTTGATTGCAAAAATCAACCAAGCACCACCTATGTGTTCCCAACTCGAAACTTTGTTTGTAAGGGAAACTAAGGTGAGTCTTGTGCCAAGAGGATTTTTCAAGTCAATGATGGCTTGTTTGAAGGTGCTTGACTTGTCTGGCAATGAGAAAATTGAGTCATTCCCTAAAGAGATTTGCAATTTGATTAGCCTACAGTACTTGAACCTATCACGCACTAATATCAAGGAGTTGCCCGAGGAAATCAAGAACTTGACTCGGTTACGGTGGTTGCTACTTGATAATATAAGACCATATGATAGTATCCTAATTCTAACAGGGGCAATCGCAAGCTTACCGTTAAATGTGTTCAGCTTGTGGCATTCGGGTCCAGTAACGGAAGAAAAGGTGGTAGAGGAACTAGGGAATATGCAAAATCTCACCGACTTATCTATCCGGGTGCAAAAATCATTCTTTGCCCTAAAAATATTCCGATCCTTACAAAGATGCATAAGGAGAGTACGGATTAAAGATTGCAAGGACTTGACCAGCATCCCAATAAGCCACCCATTAAAAGGGAGTGGTGATTTCTCGCATTTAGAGGTGCTTGAACTAGTCAATTGCCCTATGCTCGTGAAGATGGAGATTACTCAAGGGATAGGACGAGCGCCCAACTGCTTTTGCTTCCCCAGTCTCGTTAAAGTTTTTGTTCATAATTGCGGATTTTTGGACTTGTCTTGGCTTGTGCATGCTCCGAAACTCCGAGAGTTGGAAGTCAGCAACAACCCTTCGATGGAGAAAATAATCGAGGATGGATTTGCAAGAGAGGAATTAGCTACTTCAAGATTATTCTCATGTCTTAAAATTCTAAGTACCTATAATCTTCCAAATCTAAGGAGTATTTGCGATGACACTCTATTTTTCCCTCAAGGAATGGAATTTCACATACATAGGTGCCGAGGTCTCAGAAAGTTGCCGTTGGACTCGAACAGCACAAGGGGAAGCTTCTCAATAGCTGGAGACAAAGACTGGTGGGCCAAGTTCGAGTGGGACCCAACCGCCTGGGTCACTTTGAAGATGGATTATGAGAGTCCCGCAAAAGAAATGACATTTGGAGAGGCAAAAGGTAAAATGCAAGATGGGAACTTTTCCATGCAAAAGATCGAATTCCTACCCTCGCGCGCGGAGTAAGTGAGGCTGGTATGTGTAAACTTGCGATTTATTTCCGTAAGTCCAACTTTCTAAAGGGTTGTTTGTCCGCAGGCGCGATAATTCGACCCTTGAGTTGGGAGTTGTGAGTTGTGTTTTGTACTATTTTACTTTTACTTACCTTTGCCAAACTTGTGTCGTTGTACTGTTTGTGGGGCCATTACTTTGGGGCTTTGGGCCTCTATTATTGAGTTTGCAAAAGTCGTTTCTTTTTTTTTTTTTTTTTTTTTGCCTTTTTGCTTCTAAGCAAGGTGTGATAGTAAAACTCAATTTAGACCAGGGCTATAAATTATTTGTCAATGTATAAAACAAAGGATTTTAATTGTCCGCTGCATAAACTGGCAAAGAAATTTTCATGTAAATTTCAATTTGTTGTGTTTCGATCAAAATCCAACTAATTTTATCTGAGGAAATGATAACAATATATAATCATTAAAAATTTACTCGATTTAGTATTTGCTTAATTAGACTCGACTGGAGATAAATTCAATACGTTTTCTTTTTGGATTAATGTCGCTATTTGTTTCCAAGGGAAAATGGAAGGAAAGTTTGTGTTTCTTTTATAGAGTCCATCAAAAATGACAAAATTAATCTACCTGGACAAGCAAAAGACGGGTGAATAGAAAGTTTGAATGGGAATTTGAATTTAAGGTCAAATTTTCAAATTGTTTTGTTTAATTGCAATAAATTTGTCATGTCTTAGCTCGTAAGCGGATTTGATTAGAAAAATGTAGGGCAAAATACACCACAAATGCTCAAATTTGGCATAGGTGGACACTTAAATGCCAAAAATCCTAAAAGTGCATCAAACGACAATCTGGCAATGATAGCTAGAAATTCGATGTGGCATTTTTTAAGCATAAGTTGGCCTACATGATCTACCGAAGTTGCCTACTTAACAATAAATGTGCAAAACCACATCGTCTTGCCCGAAATCGATTTTTAATATAAATATTGATTAAATTAAATTTTAAGAAAAAAAAGGAGCGATAGCAAATCAGCAAGGGCCGTACAGCCCGTTTTAATCTATGCGACAAGGGTCATTTGGGTGAAGGCCGACTGACCCTCGCTGGATTTGAGTAACGTGACCCATTGATACCAAGTCCGGTCCGCCCAAGCAGATCGACCAGGTCTACTCTCAATCAACAAAGGCCATTTCAGAAGCGCCATTCACCAAACCGGAGATATGCTCACTCTTCTGCACCGACCTCCTGCTCAGACCACCACCATCTCCACCTCCTTCTTCACCGCCGCTCCCCTCCCCCGCCAACTCCTAACCGCCGCCGCCCCGCGCCGCCACTCGACGCCTTCATCGCCGCCGCCATCCTCGCCTCCACCCCTCAAACCCTGCGCGGAATCCTCCAAGATCCCACCATCCAATGGACGCCGGACCTCGTCGACAGGACCCTGAAGCGCCTCTGGAACCACGCCCCCAAGGCCCTCTCCTTCTTCGCCCACCTCTCCCAACACCGCCCGGCCGCCTCCTCCTTCGACCACGCCGTCGACCTCGCCGCGCGCTTCCGCGACTTCCGGGCCGCGTGGGCCCTCGTGGCCCGGATGCGGTCCCTCCGCCTCGGCCCCTCCCCGAAGACGTTCGCCATCATTGCCGAGAGGTACGTCGCCGCCGGCAAGCCCGATAGGGCGGTCAAGGTGTTCTTGTCGATGCACGAGCACGGTTGCCGTCAGGATTTGAGCTCTTTCAATACCATTCTTGATATACTGTGCAAGTCTAAACATGTAGAGATGGCTAGCAACAAGTTGTTTAAAGTTTTCAGCGGGAGGTTTAAGGCTGATTGTGTTAGTTATAATATAATTGCGAATGGGTGGTGTTTGATCAAGCGGACGTCGATGGCTTTGGAGGTGTTGAAGGAGATGGTGGATAGGGGGTTGACCCCGACTTCAACGACTTATAATATAATGCTCAAAGGGTTCTTTAGAGCTGGCCAGGTTGATGAGGCTTTGCAATTCTTTCTGCAGATGAAGAAGAGGAAGTGTGATATTGATGTTGTCACGTATACCATGGTGATCCATGGTTTCGGCATCATTGGTGAGATTAAGAAAGCTAAAAGGGTGTTTGATGACATGTCTAGAGAGGGAATTCTTCCTTCTGTTGCGACTTATAATGCAATGATTCAGGTTCTCTGTAAGAAAGGCAATGTGGAAAATGCAATTCTGGTTTTTGAAGAAATGTTGAGAAGGGTTACGTGCCCAACTCAAATCGCTTACAATTTGGTGATTAGGGGATTGTGTCATGCAGGGCATATGGACAGGGCTGTGGAATGATACAAGCTGTAGAGCGCTCCTCCTCCCCTTCGATTTATCCAAAAAGAAAGAGAAGAAAAAGTAGAGCGCTCAGGTGGTTGTTGTTCATTCGCATCCCTTGTTTCCATGGCAATCTCTCTCTCCGCATCTTCGATTCCTCACTTGAACGGTGAGAATCTGGCCAGCTCGGTCATTGCTGCTCCCTCCCCGTCGCCGCTCCAGCTCCGGCTCCTCCTCCCGGCAGGGTTCCTCTCTTTTGGTAACACCTCTCTCCGGGATTCATTGTTTTGCAGTATTGCTCTGAGTCGTGGCTGAAGGCGTGCTTGCTGGAGCGTGGGCTCCTTCTTGTCTGGTACTTACTTATGGTTCAAATATATGACTGGAATGGACGTCTCTTTCTCTAATTTAGCTTGGCCATGTCTTGCTTTTCTAGTTATAAGTATTTGCTGTTAGTGGGTTTGTTATGCTCTGGTGGGTATGTTCCGCCTGCATCGACATGGGGTCCTAGTGTGCAGTGTAGCTTTGTTGGGTCAATAGAAGTGTCATTATGGTGGCGAAATCTTATGAGTGGCCATTCAGTGTTGGGCAAATTTTCATATTCACTGCTTAACTTCAATTTTCACAGGGTGAATATTATGTGTTACATCTTCATTCTATTTTATCATACAGTTGGCTATCTTTTTCAATAAAGAATAGAATGATGCGGCAATGTAAACAGCTTGTGTTGCTTTTTAGATGCTACATGGCATTGCACTTGCCATGGTTTTCCCTACTAAACCCATAGTGATTGTTTCCTAAATTCAATGAACGTGCTTTAGGAGGTGACCATGGACAATGTCATGTCATGCTTGGCTGGTCTTCATCTATAAAAAAAAATGCCATGTTATGCAAGGTGATCCTTCTTTTTCCACCAGTCTCATGTCTTTTCCTTTACTAGATAAATTCTGTCATTGCTCGGAGCATATCTTTGGATTGACCTGTTTCATATAATTCATACAAATGCATATCTTCCTCCTCAAGCAAAGAAGACAGATTTTGATGGTTTCATCATTTTGCAATGGACAATGCAACCTACAAATGATCTGTCTAGAAGAAAACAAACTGGTGAAATCAACCTGTTGCTGTATTAGGAGGAGTTTGCTCATTTAATGTATGAGGAACTTTACATTCTCATGTTAGCATCTCATCTGAATTTAAAAGGATAGATGAAAGTGAAATAGAGCTGTAATGAACTATAGTTTTAAAACGTTAGGAGTAAGGTCTACAATGGCATCTTTGTAAAGCTTCTTCAGGGCAGCCTAGGGTTTAACCTATACGACACGAACTCTTAGCAGGAGTTGATTTTGTACTTTTCCTCACAAACAACTACTGTAGACTTTATCCTACTAGATGGGAGTTATATATATGTTGGTCTCCTGGATGATTCCATCTAGTCAATCTCCAAGTCTATCTTGATGTAACTGAAGAGTATAGGAGTGAAAGAGACCTACTTTGCACCATCTATATATATTTCTTCCTAATCAGCAAGTGCATTTATCCCTTGTCATATGTCATTCAATTTTTCCTCTTGTTGTTTGTCAGCGTCCTGTTTAGTGTTGTTAATGAGAAAACGTGTTTGGCTTTCCTTGTACTCCTTTACACTAGTAATGGCATATGTTCTTTTTTAGTTGGCTTCTTCCTCTGATTTGATGGAGTGAACTTTACGATCCTCTTTAACAAGTAGCCTCCTTTGGACTTGAAAAATATGGTTAATGCTTCCTCTTGTCTCTGTTGGACCATTTGATGATATTATTACTTTGATCTTTGTTTTGTAGATTAGAAATGTCCACTTACCTGTATCCCTTATTTTTTACAGGTTGAAGCTAAGAAGTAGATGTATAACTCTTTTGATGATCTGTTGGCCAAATCTGAGAACCTGTATAAGTTGACTTTTACCTACTTGGTAATTTACATCCTACATAGATTTGAAGCAATGATACCTGTTCTAATAAATCTTCGAGCAACTTGATTAGCATAATACTTATAATTTGAGCTTTTGTGCCAGGCGTGGTCCTTGTCAATTTATGGTTCCCATCTTCAAAAAGGTCAGCATTAGACTTAAAGATACAATTCAGGTTGTGAAGATTGATACTGAGAAGTAGCCCAGCATTGCTGATAAATACAAGATAGAAGCATTACCGACCTTTATCATATTTAAAGATGGGAAGCCTTTTGACCGTTTTGTAAGTTTTATCTTTTTCGCCTTTGCTATCATTTGGAAATTTAAGCTGCTAAGTTCTCATAATTGTTATGTTAGTAAAGGCTCATAAATGTTTTTGATACTGTTATGAGATGCCTTAGATATCCTAATTTGAACAAAAACCTAGAGTCACAAGTTTTTTTTTTTCTTTTTTGGGCAATTTCAATCTTTTAAGATGTGAAAGATACAGGGTGAACTCTGGAAAGAGTACTTGCATTTTGGCGAAAAAGCGCACACCCCTTGGAATGTATATAGGCACTAATGCCTCTCTTGTGACATGAAGATCTATAATGGTTGATAATCAGTGGACACCCTTCTCGTCCTAAACTGTTTTTGATTGGGGAATTCAATCCCACTTCATCATTATTCTCTCGCAAACGTGGAACAAACACCAACATGTTTCTACATAATAACTGATGATAAATATGCACAAACCACATAAGTCTTCAACAGCAATCAGTGAAAGGCCTTCCCTTTGTAGAGCTTGACCATCCTGGAAAACACAGCTTCCCTAGTCATTAGGTTGCTGCAATCCATGCATAGTGAGTGATTCTTTTTTAGCAACAGGCAGAGGGTATCTCCATAAATTTTCTGTGAAGGACATGGTTGCTGGCTCAATGCAGAAATGGTAATAACTGATGGGCATTGCCTAAGACTCATGCATTATTCTGTGGTCTTTGAATGTTATTTAATCTGAAATTAGTTGATTCTCATTCATAATTTAATTGCAATATAGGGTTGTAAAATTTTTCTGATTTTCGATTGCTTCCAACTTATGCAGTTTTAAGTTGTTTTAGTCATTTACCCGTATCTTGATTGAGCTGTTTTCAATTATCAGGAGGGTGCTCTGACAGCTGATCAACTGATCCGGCAGATTGAGGATTCGCTGAAAGTTAAGTAATAGTTTTGGTGAGCCCTAGTTATTCTCGTATTGCTTCCAGGGTTGGCATATATCATGAACACTGTCCTTTCAAACCCTCCAGAATACTGCAATTTTCATTCTAGAATGATAATTGGTGGCCTTGGCCTTGTTGTATGAACTTTGAAGTGTGCATAGGAAGTTTTATCTCCTGTTTCCACCGTCCTTGAACAGCCACTCTCCCAAGAGGTCGTGATTCATGGTAACATTGTTCATCTGTGTATATTGGGCTAATTTAACCTAAACTTCAAGGGAATTGGCATGAGTAAATCGCATCATAACAATGCTGCTTCAAGAGTATATTTATTCTTGGGGAGCAACAGCTAGCGTGTTTGAAATCTGCAGATAATAGTCGGAACCCAAGGTTGATGCATACCAAACCACTTGTTTACGTCAAACTTTACTTTGTGGGACATTTGTCACGCGCTACACCATTGAGCTTTAGTTTAGGTTCTCTAATCGTTTGCACGGGGTAAAAGCCTCATCGGTTTACCGGTTTTTATTGTTGTGTGCTCATAGGCTTTTCTTGGGTGGTTGCATAGTCATGTCATGCCATCATTTAGATGGATCACGCTCACAGAAAATGCCTGCAAAACTCCTTTGCATTGTACCATATCATATCTCGTTCAATGAATTTTTAATCCAGTTACTCGTAATTAATTAGAATGCCTCATACCTCGGGCCGTATGCCTCGGGCCGTATGCCTCGGGCCGTCATTGAAACACTCCTCCAAGTGGCATTGTCCGTCACTCTACCACTCTCTCTCTGGACAAACGATAGAGCGTGGTGCGCTGGTTGCGACCACGAACCAATTGTTTTTTGGCCTTTATAACCCTCAGATGGTAGGTCGCTTGAGGCCGGGGACCTTGAATTTGAGGTAGTGACTTTAGATCACAAGTGCGAGGTGTGGATGCGGGTGGGTGGCTTTCGGTGCGGGTGTGTCATGGTGCGATAATGGTGGTGGTGATCGGGGAATGTTTGCCGACAAGTTAGAAGACGCTCTGATGGGATTCTTGCATTGTCAGTCGACAATTGTGATGGTAGTCGAGACGAGGCTGCATGCGAACACTGGGGCGCTCGCGGGAAGGAGGAGATCTATAGTGGCGCAGCCAAGAGGGAGGATGATGGTGGTGCTGACCGTGACTATGATGGAGGTTGGAGGAAGGAGACATGGCGGTGGAAAATTGGAGTTGAGATGTGGCGTGGAGACGAGCAATCCCTAGGCTGCTCGAGGAAGAAGAAAGCAAAGGAAAGGAAAGGAAGAGAAGAAAAGAGAAGACATATCAGTTCTTGAATTTTCAGAGGCTCATCCGTCAACTTCTCAAAAGGATGAACTTCATGCATTTATTTCGTAAATTGAGAGAATTCTAATGTTTATATTAAATAAGGACCTGGAAAATATGAACCTCCATAATTTCGTTGCTTATACTAACTTATATAAATTTGCTGAAATTATCTTTTTGAATAATAACATGCATTAGAAAGAAAAGAACAGTATCAAAGACAATCTTGACGCTGTCCAAACTCCCCACGATCATCAGTGTAAACGGTTCTTCAAGTGCCCAACACGAAGCAAGAATAAACGTGAAGAATATTTTCGTGGAAACCAATGAAACCACGTTGTTGTGTTCTGCTTTCCTGATCTAATGGCGATTTCATTTTAATTAATTGGAGTTTCAATCCTATCGGAGAAAGATAGGAGAAAAGAAGCAAGTCCGTTTGTATGCTACATTGTTGATTTAACATATGACTTAAGGTTTTGTTATAAGCATAGGTCTCCAAACCTGCTAAACGGTGAACGAGATGATGTGACAAGTCTTTCTACACAAGTTTATTGCTAAGCAAACTTCTCTGTAGACAAGTTTCGGATCTCCCATCAAGGAGGATCAGATGTTGGAGTAGTTCAGATCCTTCGTAATACAGACTCAAATAGGTGTCTCAATCCTTGACAATGGAGGATTAGGGGTAACCATACTCTTTGGTACATCAGAGAACATAAGGAGGTTCAAGTATCGATCATACTCTTTGGTGTTTTCTCAGTGTTGCCTCTAAATGTGTCACCTATAATCGTAGTTTGTTAGGATTTAACTCTTTTCATTGCACGAAAAGAGTTCATGTACCTTTCATAGGAAAGTAGCAAAACATACGTGCACTAATTTTTTGCCCCTACTAATACCCCCACTCTCTTCATTATTTTACTATTTAATTGAGATTGTTCGTCGGGAAAGTGTCGTGAATATCTTTTAACGAAGCGGCAAGTCTTCGGTTTCTTGTTATGTGAATTGGGTTCTGTGTAGTTTCGAGAATGAAGTGACTAATTCTATTCCACAGGCAATAAAATAAAGGATAAATAGCAGATAAAAACGCGTGATAAAAGGTAAATGCGCAATATAAAGAAAAAGATAGCCAAAAGACAGGTGTGTTTATGATTATTGATTTGTCAAAAGGTCCTTTATAATTGTGTCTCTTTGGTTATTTATAGCCTAATTTAAGAGTTAACCTCTTTTTAGCATTTACTGAATTCAATCTTAAATTGCTTCTAGAGACTTCGATACCACGGCTTCGTATTATTTATAATATTGTCGGCATCGAGCCTTTGAAACTGTTTCCATTCTTATCTTCTCGCTCTTGAGCGGTTATTGATAATCGGCGGCCGTCTTACACACTAGGTTTAATGGGCTCTCCTTTTGCTCTAGGCCCAATAAGCCGATTTTTGACGCCTAGTAACTCATTTTCATAGAAGTACTTTTTATTTTAGCACAATAACATAATTTAAGCTTTTTCCATGGTGGTCGGTAGACAAAAGTTTCTATTGTTTATGTGCGTCTCAGAGATAATATGATATTTATTGTGCATAGTATTTTATATTTTTTTGTGGATTTTTATTATGATGCTAATTAGTTGCTTTGAATTTGATAATTTAGTTTTATGTGTACCTTTTACAACAAATGATACATTAAAATAATGATGTATTTATGCTAAAATGTTTCATGCTCCATTTTAATTAATTTGTGTCATGAAAATTCGGGCAACGTGTGGGTAAACATCTAGTTTTGATAGATTACAGTGAAATCTTTTATGTTCTTTTTTCTAAGCCGTGAATACATGAACTTTAAATATCATTAAATGACCTACTAACCTCATAAATCGAAAAAGGCATGAGTCTAAGCACATGTCGATTGTTCCAAATTAGTTTACTCTTAGTAATCGTGTGAAAATGCACAGATGGTGAAGTGGACATGTATGTCTAAGTGGGTCTCCGCATTGTCCGATATGAAGATTTTCCAAAGTCGATTTGTGGCATCCATGCTCTCCTAGGTGGATTTCCTTTTCTGCAGTTCTTTGAGAGAGAGTTCACATTACCATTTCGCAGTTAGGAACTGTAGCGGTCTTCTTTTGTTTTAACCTCATCTAGGGTTTCTATCGAGTACATTACCATACTTAGAATGGTCATCCATAAAAATGAAGAGGTACTATAGAATTTGAGAATAAGAATCTCTTAATATGGAAGCAAAGGAACAGAACCTTCTGATTTAAGAATGTCACGCACTTATATCATTTTATGCTAGTGAAGACTCCAGGCTTCACCCGGCTCATCATTAAAAATGAAGTACTTCGCTTGTGATAAAAATCAAAACTGAAATATGATAGTTTCAAAGAAATGTGTAATGAATCAATGTTTTGTGCAGAAACACTTCAAACATAATGCTCAACTATTTTTACGAGGATGATGATAATAACCCTTTTATCAAGAGATTTTAACAGCTATAGTTCGTACCACGCCATGACTCATTGATTATACTGTATTTAGTTAATTTTTCTTAGATCATACGGGAGAGAGAATCCTAAAGAGGATAAGAAAGAGCGAGAGAGTCCGTTTCGCAAGGCATCGGCAATGTGCTTAGAGCCCATTAAGACATTTGATAAAAAAAAAATCCGAGTGGTACCGTAACTTCGAAGCCCATTTCCCAATTCATCGTATTCGCAAGGGAGCTCCTCCCAAGGCAAAGACACCTACTTTTAGTTTTAGCATTTCAGTTTTCTCGCCATGGTAAAGTTTCAGTTAATGAACTCTTTTTTATTTCAAATCTCACCGTCACTCCATAATTGTACTTTCAGTTCTACTCCTTGTAACACAAAACCCTCATTCCAGTCATTTCATTTTTGAAGAGTAGAGACG
>NW_027266698.1:0-66638 GCF_046630445.1 Rutidosis leptorrhynchoides
TACATCTCCAACACCTCCATAAAATGAGTGCAATTTAAATCAGACGCTTCCATAAAAGCCAAACTATCATCAGCGAAAAGAAGATGCGATACCTTATCACCATTTTTCGAGGCAGCCACCCCACGCATCAGTCCAACAGTCACTTTGTCATCGAACATGGCTGTCAAACCCTCGGAGCATAAGACATACAGGATTGGAGACAGCGGGTCCCCTTGCCTAATGCCTGACTTGGTACAAACCCTTCCGATCGAACTCCATTGATTAGCAGCGAGAAGGAGACTGACCGAACACACCTCATGATAAGATTCACAAACTGCACATGAAAATCAAGTCTTAACAGACAGTTTTCAATGTAGATCCACTCAATTTTATCATACGCTTTTGCGATATCTAATTTTATTGCCATGTCCCCTTCACTATCATGCTTCCTTAACTTCATAGAATGTACTAACTCAAATGCAAACACAATGTTATCAAATATGGACCTTCCCGAGATGAACCCACTCTGGTTTTCCGAGATCACATCCGGCAAATGCGGCCTCAGCCGATTCACAATACATTTAGATACCAATTTATAGATTACGTTACACAAACTAATCGGCTGTAAATCTGAGGGAGTCGAAGGGACTTTTACCTTTGGAATAAGAACGATTGTTGTGTCATTAATGCAGCCTGGGTCTTCACCATGGTTCAGAATCCCCAGTACCATTTTACACACTGCTTCCCCAACAACAGGCCAACACTTGAGGTAAAATCCTGACCCATACCCATCTGGGCCAGGTGATCGATTCGGATGAATGTCTTTCAATGCCATCCAAACATCCTCAGCCGAAAAGGCCTTCATGAACTCCTGATTCATTTCTTCCGATACTTTCTGTTTAATCAATGCTGTAACCTGGGCCACATCCGATTCTCTTGGCCTGGCAGACACGTATACCTCATGGAAGTGTCTCTTTATAATACCTGTAATTCCTTCAGCATTAGTAGTCCATTGCCCATCCTGCCCTTGCATTCTTCGTACGAGATTATTCCTCCTCCTCTGGTTTGCAAAAGCATGGAAATATGCGGTGTTGCTATCCCCATGAGCATGCCAGTCTACCTTAGACCTTTGCCTCCAACGCGATTCTTCAGCATCCAGCAGGCAGTTTAGCCTACTTTCAGTTTCTCTAATGACATCACTTCTCCGGCCTATGTTAGGGCACTCTCACATTTGTTTTAATTTCCTTTACAGCATCAAGATTTCACCTTCAATGTCCCCCAAATTCCTCCCTACTCCAAACAGTCAGAGCATCTTGAATATTGCCCGCGATGGCCAGCCATGTCGCCTCCAAACAGGCTCCATTATCAGTCCAAAAGTTCTCGAATTTGAAAGTTCTTGCTGCCCTTGGTCGTACAAACTCCTCCTCCCAACATAAAAGAATAGGCATATGATCAGAAATCGGTGAGACCAGATGCTTGACTACCGCATCCGAAAACAGAGCACACCACCTTTCTTCTGCCACCACCCTATCAAGTCTCTCGTACACGAGGACACCATCATATTGCTTGTTGCACCATGTGAATTCCGTTCCTACGTGTTGAATTTCTCGTAACTCACAGAGCTCCAAGCAATCCCGAAACCTATCCATCTGTACATGGCTTCGAGGTCTCCGCCCCATTTTTCACATGCATTTAGAATTTCATTAAAATCCCCCCCCCCTACCTAGGGGAGATGGGAAGCCGTCTTTAGGGAACACAACAATTCCCACGTTTGAGGTCTCATATCAGTTGCTGGGTGTCCCGTAGAACCCAGTCCAGTGCCATTTTCCATCTACAATTGTATCAGTGTACCAATTTGACGAAGACAGGACCTCTACCCTTACTTCATCCTCATTCCATAATAATGCCAATCCTCCACTCTTACCCACGCTATCGACCGCAAAACACTGCCGATACCCAAATCTCCCTTTCAATCGTGCCATACTAGTTACCTTTGTCTCAGACAGAAAAACCAACACAGGCTTCTCACGGCGCAAAAAGCGCGCCACACCTGGAACTACACGACGCCGTCCTAGCCCCCTATAGTTCTAATACAAAAGTATTCATTGGGCCCGACGGACGGGGCTCTCCTCACCCATGTCGGCCGATTGAGTTTCAACGTCACCGGTGAATCCCTGTCGGGAAACATTAGTACTATCCACCATTTGCAAAAGTCGAACGAGGCTCCCAACAGCCCCTTTTGTTTCAACCATTCCTCCACCTCGACTTGGCTCGCCAGACTCTCCCTCATCCACAGTCGTTCCCCCGATCTGAACATCCTCCTTTCCATTCGCATCGCCTTCGTCCTCGACTGTAACCAAACCCAACTGATGGGTCTTCCTCTTCTTTGCTAAACTTCCAAGCCCTGAGCCAGATTCAAAGGCTCTCACTGAGCTAGATCCCAAGTCCTTCTTTCCTCTGCCTAAGCCCATCTTCCAGCCCACCGAATTTCGGTCCACCATCCTAACAGTCCTCTCCCTGTTGACTTCCCACCATTCATATCACCATAACCTGGGCCTACCATATTGTCATGGGCCAACCAGCCGCCCGAATTACACTGTTCGGTTATAAGGCCCCCATTGTTGTGGCCCAGATACCCATCAGTTCTTTTCCCCTTCACGCCTCTAGCAGTAGCCGTGTTGCCTAGGAAATTAATTTTCCTAGAATCACGCCCTGCCATCACTCCACCGTTTCCTCTAGAATTCAAATTCTTTCCAGATAATCTGTTCAAATTTGAATTGTCCTGATTCAACGCCTTAAATTCTGCCTTTCTGTGATTTCCGTTAGCTTCCTTTTCGAGTGAACCTTCCTTTTCTGGCTGCCTTTCCGCCACCAGCACCGACGATTCAGCCTCTGAAGCCTCCATCATCTTGGTCATGCCAGTAACTTCCACAGTCGAATTAGCTTTCATCCACCCCATATGATAGTTTTGAATATAAGTGATCCATAGATAAAATTTTGCTTGTGAACCGTATATATTAGTATATATGCCACTTATGTAGTTGTTGAAAACCACTACATTGATAAAAAATTATACATTAAACTGTGTATATTGTCCATGCAAAAATGAAACTTGTTAAGATTCTAAATGCTCTTCCCATGAGACATTATTGAGAATATATATTTTTTTTTTATAAATCTAATACAATAATCTATCCACTCAAAGTTTGTTCCTCCAAGAATCGAACCCATGACTTTCCATAGGAGAGTCGAAAGTCTTAACCATTGGGCCACGCCTTGATTGGCCGTTAGAGAATATTAAGCATCTTTATCTTCTAATTTTCATCATCAATTTATCTACTTCTTCTATTATTGTTTATATACTATTCTTTTATTTCATCTATACATCATGTTAATTGTGACTACACATGCATATATACTTCCACTATTTGCACCTAGCTAGCTTCCAACTTATTTCCCCCTCCGTCCTCTTTATATATATACTCTCTATTTCTCACGCTTATTCCCACTTAATTCTTTCAACCATATTTCATGTTGACCTAATTGTTTCGATTTGTTCATTACACAACAAAAAATTGCAAGGAGGAGTTTTTGTTTCATTAATTAAATCATGAATGGGAAAAAGGGTAGTAGTAGTATTACTATCGACATTCCACAAGTGACCAAACCGAAAATGGTGGATCCGGCCAAGAAAAATGGTGGCAAGGGCGAGAGGGAGGGCATTTCCATCAAAGAATTGACGGAGAGTGTGTGGGAATTTTGCAAGGAGGATAGCAACAGAGTGAAATTCGCTTTCAAAGTGGGATTGGCTGTGTTACTCGTGTCTTTGCTTATACTATTCCGAGCACCTTATGATGTGTTTGGAACTAACATCATTTGGTCTATCCTCACTGTTGCTATCATGTTCGAATACACAGTTGGTACGAATATATAATTTATACATATATGCATGTCTCCATGCAAATATGCTTGTCTTTTGTTAATTATTTTATTCATTTACGTACTAAGTAGTTCCAATGCCATTAATTTTTAAAATTTATTGTCTTCAATTTACAAGATTGATCTTATTGAGTTATGTTATTTGTCTTGATTACGGGGGTATTTCTCAAATGAGGCATAATATAGAATTTTGGTGTAAATTCACGTGACGTACGTGCCATGCAATGTTCTGATATTGATCGATACATAAATATTTCCATCTAATGATTACCGCATTTAGAGAGGTATATATATCACTTGTGAGTTCTCGTAATTAATTAATTTATTTTCTAATGAGAGAATGTGGATTTATATCTTAATTAAGGAGCAACGTTCAATCGAGGATTCAACCGAGCGCTTGGAAGCTTACTTGCGGGGATCCTAGCAATTGCTGTGGCTCTGTTAGCTCTACAATTTGGCAGAGTAATTGAGCCTTTCATTATTGGCACAAGCATCTTCCTCGTTGGTATAATGCTATTAATACTAATTAGATCAAAGTTAATTAAAAAAAAATGTGAAATTAATTAGTAATTCGCTACAATCATGTGTATGCATGCAGGTGCTATGACATCATTCATGAAACTATGGCCATCATTCGCTACAATCATGCATACGAGTACGGGTTCAGGGTGATATTGTTTACATACTGTTTAATAATAATCTCTGGATATCGAATGGGAAACCCTATTAGAGTTTCAATGGACAGGCTCTATTCTATTGTCATGGGAGGTCTTGTTGCCGTCCTCGTAAATGTCTTTGTTTTCCCAATCTGGGCTGGCGAGCAGTTGCACAAGGAGCTCGTCAAACACTTCAACTCAGTCGCTGACTCCCTCGAAGGTACATAACGTACTTCAAATTAATAATTTCAAACCATATAGTATACTCCTTCCGTCTCAAACTAGATGCTAATCTAGAGAATTTCACATAAATCAATAAAGCATGTTTTTTAGTTCATTTTTCAATATAATTATCATTGTATAGACTAAAAAATCCTCATAGGAATATGTGGGTGAAGATTGTGAAGTTGGTGAGAGAGAGTATATGGGAGACATGAAGATGAAAATGGTGAAAGTGGTAAGGATATAATGAAAAAATATAATTAATGTTTCTTAAATTTGTCAAAATTTGCATTTAATTTGAGATAAAAAATTATGTTTATATTAACATCTAATTTGAGACTGAAGAAATATGTTTTTAATATTTAGATCAAAATTAAAATATAATCAATATCGTTAATCACACACTACTGTCATATTTATTGCGTAAATTAAATCTTATAATCATGAAGTTGCAATTGATGTCCTCAGAATGTGTGAAGAAATACTTAGACGATGATGGTTCGGATTATCCAGAGTTCAGCAAGACAGTGATGGATGAGTTTCCGGACGAACATTCCTATAAAAAATGCAAAGCAACCATGAACTCCTCAGCAAAGCTTGAATCCTTGGCATATATCTCTACTACTAATTATTTTATACGTTTTAATTTATTCTTAGTACGTTAATGTTAATTGTAACGTACATAAAAATGATTTGGTTCTGAACTAATGTTAATGCTAGGCTCAATCGGCGAAATGGGAACCACCTCATGGAAGATTTAGGAATCTTTTCTATCCATGGTCAGAGTATGTGAAAGTTGGTGCAGTTTTGAGATATTGCGCTTATGAAGTCATGGCCCTTCATGGTGTCCTCCACTCCGAGATTCAGGCATGTTTTCCAACTTTTTAATTCTGATAATAATATATTACATTCGTCTCAAAATAAATGATGATGTTTTGCGTTCAATCATATCCACATATATATATTTAGTGAATATCATTGACTAGATACATCATACATGTATATATGAATGAATTTAAAATTGCAAACCATCATCTATTTTGATAATTGGTGGGATATTCATGTTCCCACAGTTCAACAGAATCAGAACATATTCCAGCTTCCTGAAAAAGAAAAATTAAAATACTATACTGCTGGAAAAATGCTCAGCAAGAATCTATCAGAACAGATTCTGCAAAATCCTAGATTAACGGACTATAATAGGCTTCTTATTATTAGAGTTATTATACTAGTTGGAAAAGAAAAATGTTCCAAGCATCAAAACTACAACTACGAATGTATACAATCTATTTGTTCTCCCAAATGTGGGTTTATGGGCACACAGAATATGGTGTGATGAAAGGAACATATACTACCTCAGTCTCTAAATACATATAGGTATGTATTTAGAGACGGAGGGAATAGTTATAAATTAAGAACATAATTTGTTATTCTTAATTTGCTTTACCACAACAAAACTATTTAACTATAGATGGATCCATGAACAATTTAAGGGATGCTATAACGCATGCTAGAAATAAAATAAAATAGACACATATATATATAAATACTAATGAAAGTATAAGAACCAACTGTCGCAGCATAGTCTAGAAAACAAATTACAAATTGTGATTGCTCAAAACATATACATATGAATCGATTATAGCACGGACTACATTCAACGTCATGACTTAACTACAATGACTATCACAAAAATGTTAATTTTGCCTGACATTTTAATCTATTTGTTGCTTCCAACTTGGTATATTCAGGCACCCTACAATCTTCGGATCACCTTTCAGACAGAGATTCTCGAAGCAACGATCCAAGCTGCAGAGCTTGTGAGGAGTTTAGGAAAAGACGTTGGAAACATGAAGAGAAGCATAAAGACTTCACTGTTAAAAAGAGTTCACAGCTCAACTGAAAGACTTCAACGTGCCATAGACTTGCATTCATATCTTCTAACAACATCTTACTGTGATCCACCTGATTCCAATAAGACGACGCTTTCAACCAAGCTTTCGCATACCCTCTCGGCCAATATAGCTGATCAGAATGATCAAACCAGTTACTAATCTAGAAAATAACGCGGCGTCGGGTAATCTTTCGCAAGTAGTAGAATCATACCATGAGATGATGAGGAAGCAATCGAGGAGGTTGCATTCTTGGCCGTCGAGGGAGGTTGATGCAGCATTTGAGGAGGAAGGATGCGGCATTGACTTTGTTCTGCCTCGGATGAATGCGTTGGAAAGCACGGCGGCGTTGTCACTTGCCACTTTTACGTCTTTGCTTATTGAGTTTGTAGCTAGGCTTGATCACCTTGTTGAAGCTGTTGATAAGCTTTCCAGTATGGCCAAGTTTAAGCATGATGAGGTGCTATAAGACAAGGAACTTACTATATACTACAAGATAGATTGAATATGATAACAATGTTTAGTCAAGACATACATTATACTATTAGAAAGAATATTGTATTTAGCAGCTTCTAATGTCGGAAATGCAGTTTTTCTACCATTAAAATAGTTTAAGCCACGCAGTCCAATTGAAGATGTCTGCTACATCTTCATTTGCGTTAAAATACCTGCAATGGTAATTAAGAACAAGATGTGGTTCTTATAAATGTTTCCTTTGAATAAGATAAAGATGGCCACTATCCTTCATCCTACTGTAAATAATTGTCGTCTAGGAGGAAACTGTTATTCCAAATTACACGAGATATCTGAAGGAATTTTGTGTTTCTGAGTTCTGATATAAAAAATTGAGAAATTCTTGGATAAGAACTTTTTTATGTTAGTCCTAAATATTCATTTCTCAAAATTCTTTTTTTTTTTTCTATGATGAAAATAGTTTAAAGCAACCCATGCCCATAAAACTGAGATTATTCAAGTAACCATCCATCTATCTATTCATATGATTTGTAAAATCTAAGTTACTGTCTTTTACTGATTAGTACTTGGACTTGTTAGAGATGGCCCATATTTATTTATGTACATTTCTTGTAATCCTGCTTCCTGCCATTTTTTTGTGCTAAATCATTCACTGCATAATTAACAACTACTTCCATCGTTTCAAAATACTTAATGTTTATTTTTATGAAAATTTTTTTTTCAAACTTCCTTAAATTGGACAAAATATCATTTATAGTTTAAAAAATATTTTTATTATAAATAGTATTCCTATAATATCTAATAATTAATTATATATGCCATTAAAATCTAAAAATCAACTATCGTTATCAAGTGAAACAGAAATAATACTTCTAATTTTATCAAATTGTCATCTTTTAGTTGTAGAGGAAGGATAAATACAATAATCAAATTTATTTCTTATGATCATAATATTCCATCCTAAATTACTCTAACAACAACCCTCATACTATTGAAATTCAAGCCTCACTAGATGTAGGAAGCATTGAAAGCTATCCAAAATAATTGAAACCAGAAAGTTCCATTGTCAATGTAGAGAGAGTGAATAATTGTTTGTCGTCATTCATATTCCTTGAAGACACCAATATGGATATGCATTTGCCATAAAAGGACAACTAGGAAAAAGAGTATGGTCTCTGCATAAGGCAGAGCTATCAGAGAGCAGAGTAAAACAGTGCCCATTAGACAGATGGCACTCTGATTGAGACACTAAATAAATAAAGAGTATGGAATTTACACTCTAAAGATATTGGAAGAGCCAACCAAATAAAGCCATTACTATATCGAGATAATCTGGGTTTGCATTTACGGACATGAATGATTTGGCCAAGTAATAATGAAAAAACATACTAGCTACTAATTTAATATCGCCAAATAATCAACAACCAGACTAAAAGTACATGTAAACGCCCATTAAAAGGCCTTTATTCGATAATTAGAACATTTTTTGACAATGTGAATGACCCATACACCAGAGAGAAACCTGGACATGACAACGACCTTTATTTTGGGCTTATCTAGGTATTTACACCACATAGACCTTAGACACAAATGCTAACTACAACTGCTTGATTCCCCAGAACTTCACACAAATGACCTGTTCTCGCCATTCTAATTAATGAATGAGAACTTTCAAATACCAAACTACTAATGAAAAACAAAAAAAAAAACTAAAAGCAACAATAACAAACACCCAGAACTCAGCCAAATTGCCAAAGATGAAAAAAAAAATGAAAACGACACGACCTTATATCCAGCTTGTTGACCCTGGTGCGCCACCTTTGCTGCTGCTTGCACCAAGATTCAGCATTGCCATCAAACTTCCACCATGGACCCTGCCTTCAGGAATGACGACCGACATTTCCCCAACTGAGTTATTGGAATTACACATTCCATATTGATTGAGATTGGAATAACACATGCTAGTTGAAGTCTTCATCATATCAATGTTCATTTCCTCGGTTGTTAGCATCCCTTTCATCTTCTCGGCCTTGCTGAGTTTAGAATCATGGACAATAGGTCCCAGAGTGGCACCACCATGGACCTCTTATCCTGCACCAGGCCACTGTGAAGGGCACAGAGACCGGTCTTCCCTCTAGCATGAGAATTACATGGACCAGTAGGTTGAGAGCCAAATTTCAGATCCAGGATGGCCCCATGAGCATTTCTTGCCTCCACCATGTGCCTTGCAGAAATCGGTGCTTCCTTGTGCACTTTTGCCACATCCGTCAAACTTGCATCTCTTTCCCCCACCATGACGGACACAGTAATCGGTTCGTCCCCTGGCACTTTTCGTGCACTCAGGAATCGCGCACCTCTTACCCCCGCCATGAGCAACACAGAAGTTGGTTCCTCCATGCACACTCTTTGTACAAGCACCTCCACCTTGGAATGCGCACCTTTTCCCTCCTCCATGGCCCTTGCAGAAGGGCGTGCTTCCTTCAGCCCCCTTTGAGCAATGGGGAAACGTACACCGTTTTCCGCCACCATGTGCCTTGCAGAACATGGTACTTCCTTGTGCTCCCTTAGTGCATCCAATAGCCTGGCATCGGCGTCCACCTCCATGTGAGATGCAAAGACCAGAAAGCCCTTCAGCACTCTTAGTGCAACTTTCCATCTGACATCTTTTGCCTCCACCATGACGGATACACAGCCCAGACTTTCCTCTTGCAGCTCGAGTGCAACCCTCTGAACTGCACCTCCGACCACCCCCATGGGCGATACAGAAATCAGTTCGACCTTCAGCACTTTTTGTGCATCCTAGGAACTCACATCTCCGGCCACCTCCATGAGCCTTGCAGTACACAGTTCGACCCTCAGCTCCCTTGTGGCAACCAGGTTTTTGACATCTCCGGCCACCCCCATGGGAGATACAGCGGCCAGAAGCACCCCTGGCTCCCTTTCCACATCCCTCGACCTGACAAATTTTTGAACTTGAGCTGCGATATTGTTGCGGCTGCTGCTGCCTTGGTATCCCAGAAATACAGGTGACTGAACTTTTTGTAGTGGTTATTAAGCTTGATGAGAGCTCCTGAACACTGGGAGGAAGATCATTATAACTTTGACCCTGGCTGAAGCAAATGCTAGCCTCTTTGTTCGGCAGACTTTGGAAAGGTGGCAAAGAGAATCCTTTCTTCCAAGTTGTCGATCCTTCTTCGGCATTTGGACTGCCATCAGCAGTAGCTGGAATTTCCAGATCAACTTGACATTTACTGGACCATGACTGGACACTGGTGATCTCAGATTCAGAAGGCCCACTGGAAAGATTTAATTGCAGGTCAAGCTTTGGTCCTTTGAAATTTGGACTCGCGGATTTCTTAGGAGGGAGTATCTTTTCACCGCCAAGATGCAGGGTGAAGTCTAAGTCCACAGACATTGAGGACTCCTCGTCAGTTTCTTTTCCAGAAGACATTGCAGTGCAGCCTGTTGCAGAACTTCCCTTGCTATCTGATGAACTCGATGATCGGCCTAGCACAAGAGATAATGAAGGGTCTATAAGCTGACCCATTGGTCCGTTCCTAAAGCTCCATTTTCGCTTAAGTCCCTTTGAAAAGGACATGCCAGGCAATGAAGAACCAGGGGAATCAAGGCGTAAAACTGTGTCTGTGTGATATTCTGGCCCAGTGTCTCCAACTTGCATTGAACTGTCTAAGATCTTAGATGCATTTCCAGGAGCATTAGAATTAATACCCAAGTTCAGGAACCTTCGATCCATTAAGCAATTGCTCAAAACTTATTATATTCAAACCTAATCTAAGCTACAATAGACAGTCAACCTGGCTGAGTTCCGGGAAAATAAAAAATCAGCTACAAAACTAGAGTTAGATATATCCAAAAAAATAAATCCCACCCCCGCTGACAAATCCCGAAGTATCGCACCGATCCATCTCTTGAAAAAGTACTTTATTCGAAGCTTTGGGAATCAGTTGTCTATGGAGAGCATAAACCTGACCAGAATCGATTTCCTGACAGCAATAGAAGGGCACTCAACCATCCTGTTTAATAACAAACCACATGGTTAGAACTGCTTTTTTTTTTTTTAATAACGGAGACATAACAATAAAAGAGCTCAATTGCCTATAATTTACAACGTGAACGCCTACTTTTAACTACTTCCTCCGTTCCTAATTTTTTGCGTCTAGATACATCGTAAATAGATGTATCCAAAAGAGCAAAAGTGAATAATATTTAGGAGGAGAGTGAGTATCAAATTGCACTAGTTGTGTAAATCTCCATTTTTTTTTCCGGGAGTGTTCCCCAGGGATTATAAGAATATAAGAAACACAAAAACAAGAGAGTGATAAACCAAAGTAAGCAGCCATCACAAACAAGCATTCAACTTCATTTGAGACATGCAGATCTAGAAATTCACCAAATAACCACTTGAATGAAATCGAAGCAGAAAGAGATACCGATCTTGGACAGCTGAAATAAAAATTGCAATTTCCTCAACAGATTCGATTGAAAAATTTGGTCAAAAAGAAAAAATTGATTTACTTTGAATCAATTAACACTAGTTATTATCTCGTGTTGTTCATACTAATCCTCCGTTTTGGCAGCGGGGATAATAGTTACAAAAAAAAAAAACATCGATATTCGTTCCGGCTGGTCTAGGAAACATGCAAATTACAGTCAAAACAACTTCTTAGTGTCAAAACAATTGTAATTTGAAGCTAGTAAGCTGAGATCGAATAAATTTCATAGAAAATTTGAAAGAAACAGGATAAACAGAAAAATCAGAGAGCAGAAAGTTGATTATTATTATTACCTGATAATAATACAAAGAGAGGTTGATTCGTTTATACAGCCGTCGACTACGTTTCACTGCTTACACAATCGTATTTGAGCGCCGGCGATTTGACAGATTGAGATTGTGAGAGAGAGAGAGAGACGGAGAGAGATTTTATGACAGAAAATTCAGAGAGGAGAAAACATAATAAATACTATGTTGAAGAGGAAAGAAAATGAGAAAATAGAGGACGCACGTGCCAAATTTAGGGTTCCCTTTTGGTTTTTCGGGTAATTAAGATAAAATTCTAGTAGTAACTTTTTGGGATTTTTTTTCTTTTCTTTCTAAACAAAAGGATAAATTAAAATAAGAGGTTAGAAAATTTGTTCTCTCAGTTTTTTAAGAAAATACAGTATATCGAAAAAGTAAAGTTGGATTTTTTTAAGTCATAAACATAAAAATATAGTATGGGAGTACAATAAATCGAACATTCCCCATCATGTTCTTACAAAAAATTAAATAAAATATGCTAATGTAGTTTAATGGCACAGATATGTAAAACGTATGTTTTTTTATCATATCAATTTCGATAATTTTAAATTTTAAATTTATTTCTATTCGAGATTATCCCTCCAAACGAATATCGATTCTACAAATAGATCTCATAACTTTTTATATGGAGAATAACATACTTATCGATACTTCTCATGCCGATAAATTCATATATTGCAGATGTTTGGGATACCGTGCAGCAAGTTACGATTTCGTCAATGCTTGATCAGATTGTTTGGAAAGCTAACAAGACAAGTCAGTACACAATTTCCTCTGTTTATGAGGCACTTCGAACTAAAGCTCCAATTGTACGGTAGGCGAGGCTGGTGTGGGGAAAGGGTCCAAGCCCTCGTCACAATTTTGTATGTTGGCTGGTTAATTTCACTCGACTAGCTGGGAAAGCATTGATTTATCGTTGGGGAATGTATGCTGATGTCATTTGTCCATGTTGTTGTTGTGGTTTGTTGCCTGAAACGAGAGACTCTGTTTTTTGAATGTAATTTATCAGCTTTGATCTGGTATGTAGTGCTGAGATTTGTTGGAGTGACAAGGCGGCCACAAATGTGTGAAGGAGAGCTTGATTGGTGGTGCCAGAAAGTCTTCAACGTAGCGTTGGATTCTGCCTTCTTGTATCAAAACTGGTGAAAAAGAACAACTATAAAAGAGTGATGCTGATTTCTTTTATAGTTGGAGAAGTAGGCTTTCTTTTCTTAATTCTCAATCAAATCACCTTAAAGACAAAGATATGGAGAATATCTTTGCTTCCTGTTTGGGATGTAGAGCATTTTCTAGAAGGAAAATCGGCTGAATAAAAGTCAAAGATGCCAACACAAATACGGTTTGATTTAATCAATGCACCATGTCGAACCAAACTGACTTTAGCGAATCAAACCAAACCGGTCGAACCGGAAAATAAATCACAGTCGAACCAAAAAATAAAGCATGCCGTTACAAACTCTCCCTTTGGCATTTATGACAAAACCACTAAAGCTGATTTCATTAATGATAACCCAATAGCAACGAATTTCTCCCTTTTTGACAAAAAGGACAAAGGCATCCATGAACAAGTTTGACATAGATCTGGGAAGTATGGAAGATCAGATCTCAAATACATAAACTCCAAGCAAAGCTCTCCCTCAACACAAGAATGCATCTTCAAGCAATCTGAGCAATGCTCCCCCTGAACATATGAACCTCTGTTGTAGACAAAACAAGCTCCCCTTGAAACAATGCTTCTAATGATCTTGAGCTTGTAGTCGATTGCGCAGCTTCTCATTAGTCACTGTTATGCGTTCTAAATGCCTCTGAGTAGCATAAGTATGTGCCAGATACACCGAGAAAATAATCCGAGCAATACTCCTTCGGAACTTGTGAAGGAGGAAACAACCATCGAAACAAATCTGACCCAGTTCCGGTTTAAACTCTTCTGATACAAAATCTGACAAAATGTGTCTTGGTTGCCAAAGTTTCATGATGTATGACAAACGAAACTCCAGGTATCCATAGGTCTTCCAATTCATTCAATCCTTTCCTGCGATAGAAGTAATCCAACCCAAACAAAAACGACTCTAATTTTTTTTAACAAAAATTACAATAAAAACATAAATGAATATGTACAAAGGGGGCATGATACTTCTTCTTCAAATGCAACAATCTCCCAAAGCATTCCTGAGAATTTCGAAACAAGCAGAGCCAATACCTTCAATTAAGATCTCCACTTTGGAGATGTGACAGACAGATCCATTCATCAATCGATAGTCAGGTTTAGGACCTCCATGAGGCGTTCTATCATTGATATCGCCAATTATGTCAGCAGCGGAATGATCTCTACGAACCTGAGCAAATGGTCCATTAGTAGGAACAGATGGATCTACAGAGTTAACAACCTCCTCAGAGTTTGGAGCATCATTGAGAACATCTGCACCAGATCCCTCGGCAATTGCTATAGTTTGCGGACTTATGGCAAGAAAGATTTGATCATCCGTTTCTATGTACTTGCAAAACCCCACATTATCAGATTCCATAACAGATCAAGTACGCTTGTTGTAGACCCTATAAGCTCGACTATTCGGGACATAGTCAAGAAATATAGCTTCATCTCCATGAGGATCAATCTTCCCTTGTTGTTCATTGTCTCTCAAAACAAAACACTTGGAACCAAATATTTGAAAGTGAGAGATATTAGACTGCCTCCCTAACCAAAGTTCATAAAGAGTCATCTTGGTTCGAGAGCGAAGAGAAGCACGATTGATAATATATCAGGCTGTGGACATAGCTTCAGCCCAAAGACGATGGGAAACTCCTTGCGAAAGAATCATCACTCTCGCCATTTCAGTGAGTGTTCTGTTAATGTCATTCGATTGTGAAGTAATTGGAGTAGAAAACTCAAGAGCTATTCCCTTCTTGTCACAATACTCTCCAAAAATAGAATTCTCAAACTCCTTCCCATAATCACTCCGTATTCTTTGAATATGCATCCCTTTGTTGGTCATCAACTTGTTGCACAACCGTTTAAATACTTCAAACACATCGGACAAATGTATGACAAAGTCCACCCAAGTGTAATGAGAGAAGTCATCAACAGAGACATAGATATATCGCTTTCCCGAGAGACTTTCGGATTGTACATGACCCATAAGATCCATGTGTAAGAGCTCGAGAATTCGGGATATAGTAATAGTCTGGAGCTTCTTATGAAGTGCGAGAGTCGATTTTCCCATACACAATCACCATAAGTGTAAGGTTGATTACCTTTAAGTGTAGGCAATCCCTTTACCGCTTCACATGAATCTCGTTGTAGTTCATATGCCCCATCATTTTATACCATAGTATAGACATTTATGACATAGCACTGAAACAAACATCATTCTTCACCAGCTTATAAATGTTGTTAATGGTGCGAACTCTAGTCATAATAATCTTGCCGACACTATCTATCACCTTGCAACCTCTTTTGTTGAATTGAACCTGCTCAAACTTATCACACAGTTGACCAACACTTATCAAGTTTGAGGTTAGTCCATTAACAAAGAGAACATTCTTAACTTCAGAACAGTTAACAAAAAGAGAGCCTTCACCTTTTACCAAACATTGATTACCATTGTCTAATGTCACTGCAGTAGAAATGGGTAGAGGTTTAACTTTACGTAGTGCCATCTGATTTCCAGTCATGTGTTTGGACATAGCAATATCAAACAACCATAGTTTTTTGTCAAAATCTCCATCCATATCGTTTTAGGTTGTTCTGGTCATCATAGCTTAGAATCTGGATTGTTTCTTTACCCATGTCGTCTTCTGTATAGAACTTGAGAGATCTATCTTCTTCTTAGGGGTTATTTTCTGAATGGGATAGACATCGTAGTTACGATTAGAAAAGTATGGCAGAATATGTCCAGGGTAGCCGTTATGATGGTAGATGATTTTTCGCCTTAGTTCGGGAAACTGTGGCAAACTCCTTTTCTTCGAACTGGCTGGGCTCTTCTTCTGCTTTGTCTTGAAACTAAGACCCTGCTTATTCCCAGATGTTTGAGAAGATGTCAGAAGTTTATCAAGCTTCTTAGTTCCAGAGTTGAACTTCTGCATTTTAAGAAAAGCTCTATTTTCTGCTAAATTGTTAGCCAAAGTTTTTGTTCAGTATCATGCAACTTCTCTTCGAACATGGCTAACTGAACATCCTTCTCCCTTCGCTTAGCTTCATATCCCTGAACAATAACCTTGAGTTTGACAACAGATTGTTTCAGGCTCTTCTTCTCATCTTCTATAATTTTGACTCACTTTAGAAGTGTGTCATTCAGAGAATCCATCTTTTTCCAATCTTCGATCATTTTTTCTTTTATCACGAATTCTTCTTGCTCATCTGCCTTAATTCCCGACGCTATGGCAGAGTTGGTCAATTGACTAGATTCTCCTCTAAGCTTTGATCTGTCATTCTCATTAAACTAATCATAACATTTGAAGTAGAAGTTAGTGCCATATAATTTTTATTGAGAATGCACTATCCTGACTTGCAACTGTCTCTGTAGTGGTTGTCAAAGCCACATAGTTATTCTGAACATCACATTCCGACTCAGCAGATCCCTCATCATCATCACTGTAGGTTGGTCCAGGGACACGGTTGTTACACTCTCTCTTCTTCTTCAAGAAATTCGGACACCATGCTCTAATATGACCTTCTCCCCCACACTCGTGACATGAGAGCTTCTTCCTACTTGGACATTCTGAAGCAAAGTGACCAGTACCATTACACCCTAAGCACTTGGAGCCAAAGTTGGTTCTACCTTCACTAGGTCTCCTGAAGCTTCTCTCTGATAAACCAGGATTATCTAAGACCCACCGATTGTCATTCTTGAATTTCTTGAAGGTTACCTTGAGATTAGCTAGCTGCTATTCTAAAGGAAGATCATCATCAGACAAACTTCCAGCAACAACAATAGAATTGAATGCCATAATTTTGGCCTTCTTTTCAGCAGCTTGTTTAAAAGATGTATTCTCATAGATCTCTAACTCCGTCATCATACTCCGAAACGGTGTGGTGTCAAGATTCTTTGCCATAGTTATGGTATCTACAACACCACTAAATCTAGCAGGAAGGGTTCTCAGAGCCTTTTTCACCAACTTAGCATCTATGAAAGGTGAGTTAAAAATTGAATGCTTCATTCTTTAAGTCTAACAACTTAAAAGTATAATCCTCGATAGTCTCAAATTCTTCCATACGCAGATTCTCAAACTTCGTATCCAGCAGCTGTAACTTGTAGTTATTCAATGAAGTATTCCCTTCACGAACCTCTTGAAGAGTACTCTAGGCAGAGTATGCCGTATTGTTGGCCTATATGATCTTATTATGATGATCATCACAAGCACTAAATATAGCATTAAGCGTCTGACGGTTTGCCTAAGATAACAAATGTTTGGCAGGAGTCCAGGTGACAATAGGCTTGTTAGCTGGATTTTCTCATTCAGTCTTTGGGATAGTACACTCTGTAGTACAACTTTTCTAGGCAGTATAATCAAATTGCATGATAAAACTCCTCATCCTAGTCTTTCATGCAGTGTAGTTAGAACCAATCAATATCGGAGGACGATTCCTACTTTCAAAATCTACGGACATAGACATGATCAACAAATTTGAGTAGATCGATCTATAGAACTGATGGCCTGCTTTGATATCATTGGAAAGAACACATGCTGCCTCGTAGAAAGTCTTCAACATAGCGTTGGATTATGCTTTCTTGTATCAAAACTGGTGAAAAGAATAGTTGTAAAAGAGTGCTGCCGATTTCTTTTATAATTGGAGAAATAGGATTTCTTTTCTTGATTCTCAATCAAATCACCTTAAAGAGAAAGATATGGAGAATATCTTTGTTTTCTTTTTGGAAAGTAGAGCATCTTCTAGAAGGAAAATTGGCTGAATAAAAATCAAAGATGCCAACATATATACGGTTTGATTTAATCAATGAAGAACCATGTCGAACCAAACTGACTTTGGCGAATCAAACCGAACCGATCGAACCGAAAAATAAATCATGGTCGAACAGAAACATAAATCATGCCGTTACAAACTAAATTAACAATTTTTTTACGAATAATTTTAATGTTGGCATTTATGTTTCTAATAATAAAATTAGGTCTTCACTCCAGGACGTGTTAGTTTTTATCATTAATTTTTCCTGAATTGAAGCTCAAAGTCGGTGTTTCGATAAAAAAATATAGACCAATTAGTGAGATAGTATAACAGATTGAGACTGATGGTGATGCATGAAATTAAGAGACCATATCATCGATGGATAGATAACGATGGAAGCCATGCCAAGAAGGTTCTTTATTTCGAGGTTGACGTTGCAGCCACTTGTAGAAAATTGGGCTAGCGCCACGCTAAGGATATCCACTGTCAAAAAAGCGTGGCGTAAAGTTACTTATGGCCACGGTTTCTTAAGCGTGGTAACGTTTTCCATCCACGACTAGAAAATCGTGGCATAAGATATTTTATGTCACGGTTTTTTGATAAGGGGAAATAATCGTGACGTAAAATGAGAATACACCACAGTTTAAAAACCGTGGAGGCAGTTATATGTCGTCTTTTTGAGAAATGAAAGGTCTTCTCGATCAGATAAAAGACCATTGGATAAAATATATGAACCCTTCACATTCATTGAAATTCAGACACAACCCTTCACATTCATTATCATAATGCTCTATAAGTACTTTTATTTAATCTCCAGCTCTATAATAAAAACATATCATAAATTATATAACAAAAAATATGGTTGAAAAATCATCTGTATATTAATTATGAAATCACTATCAAGTAACTAGAGGAAGAGGACTGATGATTCCGACGCATCACCACCTCCGGCGAAGAAAAAATCAGGGCACCCTTCTTATGATCCGTTCGGTTCATCAACCGACGATTCTTTGGAGGAGTCAAGGACCACAACTACGAAGGGAATGATGATTAAGATGAAGAGGAGGAGGATGACGACGACATTAATGAAGACGAAGATGACGACGACGACGACGATGAAGATGAAGAGACCGATGATGACTAATTAGTAAATTAGATAGTTTAATTTTTATTTTTTATTTTTTAGTTTTGGCTTCTAAATTAAGTATTAGAACTTGTAATTTTGGTTTTAATTAAAGTATATTTTGTTAACTGAAGTATAATCAAAGTATTTAGTTATCTATCCTGATTTTAACTGATTTTGATTTGCAATGTTTTCGAAATACACCACGATTTGTTCTAAAACGTTGAGAGTGTTATATGTCCACGGCTTTCAAACCGCAGAGCTAGAATATATGTAGGTACAGTTAAAAAATCGTGGCAATGATGAACAGAAATATTAATTAAACTTTTCAGATTCCTCTTCCTATATGATCCGAACACTCAAAAGTTATATAAATACTCTATCGACCGCTCGCCTGCGTTCATACTGTAAATCCTAATTCCCCTTTTACACACTTTGTCTAATACTCTCCACGATTTCAGTGTCTCAATTTCATTCCACGTATTTGTCGTTGTAGTTCTTCGCGAAAACGCGGTAATTTCTTAGTTTTAAGGTACAATTTTCATTCTACTTTCTGTTATTTTGAGTTTATGGTTTTTTGTGAGTGAATGCGCTCTGATCAACTTTGATAGTTGTCGTTGTAGTTGTACGTAGTTGCACCTATTTAAGTGATAATGTTTATTCAATTTGTTGTTCAAGTTGCTATTTAAAGAATAGGGTTTAGAAAACAGATTTAGAATCCACAAATCTTTATAGCAGTTGATTTAATTAACAGATTTGGAAGTTTTAGTCCTTTTTGTCTTGAAATTGGTAGTTGTGATTTATTCTATTTTGACTTGGGCCATATAGTCTCCTAATTTTTTGATTTTGTAATTTACTAAGAGATATTTTCTTTGTCAAAAATATTGATACCTATTTAATTATATCATGTCATATTAATTATCATGTATGTTGAGATTGAGGGAGTAATATAAAGAGAGTAATTTTAAAAATATTTTTTATATTTTATAATTAATAATTTCTTTAAAATTAATTTTTTAAAAATATTATTAAAAATTATTAAAAAAAACTTATCAATAGAAATTAATTTAAAACATGACATGTGGCACTTGTGATGATATAGATGAATGAATATGTGACAAGTGGCACTAGGCACTGACGTGGATAAATATTGATGATTAATTGTGGAGTTAAATTGACCCATGGATATATTGTAAGTTGACACATAACAATACGTGATGATGTGTATTCGTTGAGAGATTTGTTGACCAATCTGTTTGGACCCGTGAGTCATGGTCGGTTTAAATTATTTTGAATCGGATATGGTTCAATCTTGAACCGAATTGGTATTTTTTAATGTCTAATGATGTGTCATTGTTAGTGACACGTGGTAATGTGCCACGTAAAATGGCCAATATACTACGTAAAATGATTTGGCGTGACATTTGGCAATTTTTAACGGTATCGCCTTATCGTTTAACGTAATTGAATAAGAGATGTAGATTCCTTGGATTCAAAACAAGAGAGGTAATTTTCTCGTCATGAAAGTTTAAGAAGGACATAAAATAAAAGATTTTCAATATTTTTTTAAACGGTATAATCACCCATCCAAAAAACATGTCCCTTTCACTAATATCTAAATAATAATAATGACTAGATATATTAATTTTTAAAAAAATGTAAAATGAAGACCGACATATATATTAAGAGGGAAGTAGTACTCCTGTTGTTACTTGGCATTAAACCAATTCAATTAAAAATGAAATTCAACCAATGTTAAAAGTTCGATTAATAAGTCGACCCAATTTCACCTAATCACTCTTGCAACACCCCAAAGCCAAAACTTCCCAATTAAGAAACCCAGTTGGGAGATTAACCAGTCAACAACCTAGTCTAGCTTGGATACAGAAATTGAATTGGAAAACTCGTCATAAACATAAAAGCCATGACGTAATAGATGAGGTCACCATCAGTTATGCATATGCTGTATGGTGTCTGAAATATCTATGGAAAACTCTAGTACAATTGGAATTTATGAAAATATATTGTTCCGAATTTTGAAAATTATTTAAAAAATAACCTTCAAAAAACGAAAAAAAATTATTATAAATTGTATGTTATAAAATTCAGAATAAACTACTACTATTATCATAAAATTTATGAGCATTTATTATAGTTTTCTAAAATAAGGTAATGTTGTGCCGTCAACATGACGCAAATGTTTTAAAATGTCGGCAGCAGCTCGTCGCCGTTCGTGGTGGTGGATCCCAGCAAAGACACAGGTATCCTTTTTTAGTGAACCTCAGAAGGCGGCTATCAGTTTTTTGTTTTATACAACGCATGTTCCTAGCGCGTGTATATCACACACACGTTTTGGTATTTACACTCGCAAATTATTTTAGGATAAACACATTGAGGTCCCTAGTTGTTTCTAAAGTTTTCAACAAACTTCATAAACTTTGCATGTAGAATGGAACATCTATAATTTAGTGTTGTTTAACACTTAACGATATGTAATTACTTTATTCCGATCCTCATAAGGGAAGTGAAGGACCATTTTAAGTGAAACCATAGTTTATGGTGTATAATATAATAATATTTGATAATATTTTTAATAACATTTAAAATGAAAACTCATAAACTAAAATCTGTCGACCTAATAATTATCTAAGACTTTCATTCTAAAGATTGTGGGATCGATTTTATAAAATCGTAATTTTTATAATTATTTGGATTAGGAAAGGACTATTCTATTATCTAATCCAAAATAATTTAATAAAAGAAATGACAATTCATATTATCTACCTATAACATTAAACTTTTTTGAATATTAATTGGATCGTAAATGATAAACTAGATAGATAAAAATATCTACGTTGATTGAAGGTCCTAAAAAAGACGATTCAAGGAACACAAATTGAGATTCACAAAAAAAAAAAAAAAAGGAACACAAATTAAAACGGGACGACAAAGACATGCAATATGTGAGAACTCGCATATCAAAAAATTAAAATATGTGAGAACTCGTAGAGATTTTAATAAAAGCAAAGTCGTTTTCACAAATTATTATTATTATTTTATTTTTTGGTTTCGAGGAAATTGCAAAGCAAATTTTTACTATTAAGCTAAGAATATGCCATCTAATATTCGACTCCATGTGCAAGTGTATACCGTTCCACTTTATCAGTCTTTTCATTAATGGGGTTCATTATTATGCCCAAAAGTTGAGCTTAAAAGTATTAAGTACACTATGCTTCTTATTGAAAACAGAGAATGCATAATCCTTTTGATCAAATTTATTCAGATTTCAGACTGATTTATTACTTTTTCAGGTGTCTTTAAGTATCTCACAGTCGTGATCCGTCAAATTAACATTTTGCTTTAATTGTCAACGTAAGAAATGGTATGAAACGTTGAACCATCCTAAATTAAAAAATAATTTATTTTCAATGTACTAAAAAAAAGAAAGTTACAATTTTTGAGTTAGAACCCTAATATGCACGTAAGAGTTGCTCTTAAAAGTTATAATCTATATATGTAGCAGCGGTTGGAGACGGATCTCGGATTAGGCGAGACGTCTAAACGGGAAAATAAAAATTAATGATCGGTATTATTATATTTATTTATTTTTAAAATATTAAATATAAATATAACTAAAATTAAAGGACTAAATTGTATAATTTTTTTTAAAAAAATGTAAAAGTATTATTTTACAACTATACTTATGAGCCCAAAACGGTATTTTATGTTTGAAAACAGAAAACCACTCTTTCAGTCTTCAAAATCATGTGCCCCAACAATCACGCGGCTACACCACGCCTGAAAGTAAGACCCGTTTTAAGATCGAGAGAAATATATATAGGGAGAGAGGACGATGCGGCTTTTAGATCCGAAATCGTACGACTATAGGCCTAGGGCCGCGAAGGGTGGTGATGAGAGAAGGAAAGATCATGATTTCGGTTCGTATTTTTTGATTGATTTTTCAGATCTAAGACCCATTTTTAAGTGTTGACCAATCGTTTTGACTATTAGATTGGGACGTTTTATGGCCGCAACTATCACCGGCACGTCTCAAAATTTTCGGGACTCTAGCGGGATGTCTGGACTCTGAATTTCGTCCCCTTCCACCATCGGGACGTCTCCGATACAGGGGACGCCAGCTTTCCGGCGTCCCAGTACTTCATAGCTTAAAATATTCTTTTCATATTAAAATATATGATATTTTATGTTTTTAGGTTCATCCAAATGGACATTGACTAAATGTATTTTTATATGAACAAAATTAAAAATATAAATATTATATATTTCGATACAGAATTATAACTTTTTCTTTTCTAGTCTTTCTATATTCTCTTCCATCTAATATTCCATCCGTCTCAAATTAGATGAAATTTTTTTAGATTTTATATAATTTTAAAAAATAAAAATAAAAATATTAATTTGACCAACATAACCTTAATAAGCACCATCATATGTTTGATGTATATGCAATGTAAAAATGTTTTGAAAATCCGAATTTTATGTGACACCCATTGTTATTTATCAAAAAAAATACGCATATGTGATCTACGTATGTTGTAGATGAATATATAATCACTAGTAGAATTTGATTGTAAAATGAATTAAAAATTACGTGTTAAAATAAATTGTTTAATATATATATAAAATTCAATTATGAATAATTTAGAGTAATGAATAAAATGGGAAGAATATTTTTTTATTATCTTAAACTTGTCAAATTGACATATATTTTAAACCAAAATATATATATTATCATCTAATTTGATACGGAAAAAAAATATAGTAGACAGGACCACTCCTGGAATGGACTTTGAGGGGTGCCACTTACCCGAACTGTTATTATAAGATAACAATATGGATTAATTAGATTAGATTTGGGAATAATATTCTTGTTCGTTTTAAAAATGATTAGATATTTAACCAAATAAATAAATCGAGAACTCAAAAGATATATTATCTTTATATTTTGATTTTTAAATTCATCCAAATAAACATATATTTAATAAAAGTTATTGATTAAATATATAATCATTAAGATAAACCTACAAATTCAAAACATCATGCATTTTGATATGAGAGATTACGTGTTTTAATTGATCTCAAACTATAGTTATAAATTTTTTGTGATAAAATATGTTATGATGTGATTACTTGTTAAATAGACAAAAGATTAGGACATTAGACATGCATACTACTAAATGAGGTGTAACTTCGAATATCTACATTTGTGAGACTCCAAAATTATAATTTCTTCGATCAAGTAATTTTTCATCGGTGTTCATCCAACTTTAAGGTCTCCTGCATATTATTGGAAGAGATTGTTTAGCCGAGCTTGTATTCCAACAATTCATTGAAGGATTGGTTTGCTTGGAACTGAAAAAAGTTCAGAAGAAGAGGAAAGCATACTTGTAGAGGAAGAAATCAAGCTCTTCAATGAACAAAATGATCAAGGTAGGAATCAAGGCCTTCTTGAAAGCATTCTTGAATGAGTTGAAGGTTTCTAAGGTGAAAGAAGCAAAGGCAGAGTTGGCTGGAAGCAATGCAAGAAAGGATTGGGAAGATTATGCATTTGTGACTGTCGAGGACGATTCTGCATATCATCAAAAGGTTGAGGACCTTATTATCTCTGCACTAAAAGTTGAGAACCTTGTAGGCTTTTCTGAAACCAGTCGAGCCGAAAATACAATTGAGATTCCACCGGCCGGAATTTCGATTTGCGAAGGTCGTGACATAGCTGAAAATGATCGTGACAAGCTCAAGAACAACAACATTGTGTTCAATTGCTTCGCAAATCAGCTAATCGAAAAGCCCCAATTCGTCTAGGGTTTCAAGTTACTGTTTCATTGCTCAACTTTCTTTCTCTTCCGAATAATTAGGGTTACCTTATCTTTTGCTATTCTTGATGGATTTCGATGATTCAAAAGGCCATTTAGTGTCGACTTGATGCTCTGAATCTGATTATGAAGTCAATTTTAGCAATTATCTAGTAATGAATAAAATGTATGTTCAATCTTGAGTTATGGGTTTCTGCTGTCAGAATTGGGGATTTCTACTGCAAGCTGTTTTTGGTTGATTTTTTTATTCAGAAAGCATACATTGGTGATTGTGAAGATGTTTTGTGTACAAACCTTATGATGAAAGAGCTCATAAATGATCATGGTACTCAAAGTAGCTGTTTTAGCTTAGTTTCTTAAATTTCAATCTCAGATTCAGTTTTTAATCAATCAAATGAAGAAGTTTAAATTGGAAAAGTTCAGTAGTAGTGTAGTAAAGGTTTCTACATTGGTACTATATCATTTGATGCACTGAATTAAAAGTCAAGTACAAAGTCAATCATTTGTTCTTATGTGTGTTCTTCTGCAAATTCGAAGTTCAGATGCAGACGAACTGAAATTTCCGTTCCAGCTGATTGCAGTCTCATTTTAAAGATTAAAAAAAATATAATGAAGTGAAGAGCAAGAAAAACTCAGTCGTTTTAAGTTTTTAGCAGTTTATGCCTTATGGTCCCAAAAGTACTTTTTGCTTTTCCTACGAGTAATTTCATTTCCAGTATTTTGTAAATCAGACTTATGACGTCTAGATTAGGTTAAGGATTAGTATAAAAAGTCCTTAACTTTTCCTTTTCGATTATGAGCTCTTAGTTTTATCAAAAAATTGAATATGCAGTTTTACCAATTTCATCAAGATTTCATCATTTTCTTTTTCAGTTTCAAATAGCCTTTAAGTTGCATTGGTATATTGAGTGTTACCTTAGAACTAAACCGAAACCAAATTAGTTTTTAGGATCCAAACACTTTAGATTCCAATATGTAGCCTCATAATGAATCAAATCATCTGCACAAATTTGATTATCATCGTTTTACTTGCAAAGTCTTAATTCTATTGATGCGTTTGTTTTATTTTTATTCTTCTTGCAGTATCTGTGCTTGTAATCTCTCCTAGCTGGAATTATAGGTGCTTCAACACATACAAGGTTCCAAAAAATTTCAATACTCGTTGATATCATGGGGACATTGAAATTAGTCATTTGGTCAAGACCTTAAATTAGTCAAAAGTGTAATCCCCTCACTAGAGCTTTAAGGATTGTGGTAGAGCTCTAAGGATCTTGGTTAGGCATTGAGGACCATGGTTGGGTGTTAAGGACCTGGGCAAGACATTAAGAACTTAGTCGAGTGTTCACATTAAGAACCTTGGTTGGACATTAAGGACCGTGGTATGGCACTAAGAACCATGGTACGGTGTTAAAAATTATGACATGGCACTGATAAACTTGGTTGGACGTTATGACCGCGGCAGGACACTAAGAATCTTGGT
Source organism: Rutidosis leptorrhynchoides (assembly GCF_046630445.1). Taxonomy (NCBI): domain Eukaryota; kingdom Viridiplantae; phylum Streptophyta; class Magnoliopsida; order Asterales; family Asteraceae; genus Rutidosis; species Rutidosis leptorrhynchoides. Next base: position 26,321 of record NW_027266698.1, read on the forward strand.
CTGGTTTTTAAGGATTGTGTCAGGATACTAAGATTCATGGTTGGATAATAAAGACCATCGTGGGGCGCTAAGAACTCTAGTCAGACATAACAGATCTAATGCAACACTAAGAATCTCTAGCGTATCGATAAGTATTAAGATGTGGCTAGACAAGAAGGATGAACTATATCATAAAGTTTTTAAAAGAGAATTTTAGGCTTGTTTCCACACTAAGGGTTAACTATGAAGTCGCCACATCAACTGTAGTGTCCCTCCTAACCATGTTAAGGACTAACATGTCAGCACGTGTCATTGTTTAACATTTTACTAGGTCTGGTGAAATTAAACACTATTACTTCAAAGTTTTTGTCACATTATAAACTTTATATACATAGCAACACATGTTAACCAGACACTATATATATATATTAGAGTTTCTACTATACAAACTAGAGCACTCTATAAACAAATATATACATCAAAATGGCTAAACGAGAAATCTATTATCGAGTAGCCCGACCTCAAAACGTCATAGGAAGATTGATGTGTCTGTCGAACGTCCTTTCTTCTTCTAACTAACCTAGAGAGAATAACATAAAAAAATCGAAAACATAAGAATAAAACTTAGAGAATGAACTATAAGTTCTATCAAATTTTCATAACACATTTTTGTATCAACATATATTATTTTTTTAGAATAGCATATAAAATCATTTAAAATATTAAACTGATAGATATCCTTAGAAAGTTCTGAGAAGTATACATTAGATATATCATAAACTAACTCAAGTCGTGGAAACGATTCTAAAACACTTTGAAACTCGACACTTCTGGGTTATCTTGGCACTCAACCTTGGCAGCATGTTGACTTCAAAGTGGTTGCATAAAAATAGGAGACATTCTGTTCCGTTCTCACATTAACAAGAATTCATTTAGCTAGAGGTCTAACCAACATCAATGAGTGTGCGATATGCGCATAACCTGTCACTAGGTGGTCCGTAGAACACTATTTGATTATCTGTCAATTCTTTATTTGTACTTAGACTTTTCTATATTTAAGAAAAATATTCTAAAAGGTTTTCTCTTGTTTTCAAGGGCCTTCCAGTTTTCAGAAAAAATACGTATATTACATATATCACATTATAAAATAATATATAAACATTTTCATGATAGAAAATATAATACACTCACCTTATACTATATGTACTCTTGTAGCGCCGAAATTCCCGCCACGAATTATGTAGGATCATCTCCTATAGTCAGATACACAAATCTTACACCAAACTACTATCAAGTTCTAAATGCTTGTGAGTGTAAATGTATGAAATGCATTCAAATATTGCAAATGATCACTGCCATTTCACACATGATATATTCGTCTATTTGCGTTAACATGTATAATTGATCATCCCTAAAATTTCTTAGTTACCAATGTTCACTGTTACACTATATTCCAATATAAATTACAAGTTCATAGACTCAATTGACTTTATCGTTTGCTAAAATCATCATATTACACCAACTCTAATCACAAAGTCAGTAATTAATTTGAATTCAAGGTTTATATTTTCCTCTAGTTCTACCAGTCTGATGCATATGTTTCAAGCTATGAATTTATTTTCAGTGTGAAGTAATCACTTTAAGTTATATACTTAGAAACTCCATTCAGTTATTAGTTTTACAAGGATGAAACTAATCTTTATTATATTTTTTCAGCATAAAAATATATTTTAAATTGTAGTTCCACTAATAGGATAGGGAATTGACGATCATGACCTCAAAAAGGTTATTTATAAAAAAGTAAAATACTATTTTTCTTGTGATCTTTTGATATAATAAAAGGCCACATACGGAAGGGCTAGCCTGTGCCACGTCTGCACATTTTCCTCCCCAACTTCCACCTTTGTTTCTTTCAATACATCTCCACTTGAGTCAATCCTAAAAATACAAAACAAATATTCTCAATAGTTAATTCCAATCAATTAGTGACGGATCAATATTCGAGCTTCATGAGTTTATAATTTTGTGTATTTTGACCTAACCCATCAAATTCGAATGGCACGGACTTTGTTGATCTATCCTAGTCGGAGCAATCTGCTAAGAGATAAATTAAGCATGTAGAAGAAGCAGCTTAGCTGACTAATTAATTTTACTGCTTCTTTGCAATAAGTAACGACTATATATAATCATTCGATGTGAGCGTTGACACACACACTAAGATATATAGATATTTGTGTACTTACTAATTAAGAGGAAGTGATAAAACTTTTGTGTAGCTGAGTGAACATTTTGGTCCAAACAACGGCACCTTTTTTAAGGTACAAATACCTTGTAGATCTCAAGCTGCAATATCTATCTATCTATCTATCTATCTATCTATCTACTGCTTTGATTCCACTCTGTGTGGAATTGGTCGATCTCCAGAGGAATTTTTGACTTGATTCGAAATGATCAAGTGAGAATTTGTGCATTTGTTATTGCAATCATAGATTAAAAGAATGGTGGACGCTAGAGATGCTTATTGCAATGAAACAACTTTTGACTTTTAAATCAAATATATGAATAAAATTAATTGGGACAATCAGGCTTCTAAAAGCATGATTGGACTATATATATTGTCTTGTACTTTATGCAACAAAACTACGAAGCAACGACAAACAATTCAGAATTTTTCTGCTCGACTAGTAAAGGAAATGTGGATTAAAAGAAGATTTATTACCATAACCTATCTTATAACATCTCTATTTCAAACTCCCAAACAAACACAAAGAATTCGCGAATAATCTATCAGGCGTAAACTTTCACGAAAACTACAGACTGCTTGCTTGCTTTATTTGTTTCCAGAGACTATTGGGCTAAGTTTTTTTATTTTGCGTTTTGAGCTCCATGAAAAGCCCAATAAGCTGTAGACAAAACAGTTTTATTTTTCTTACCGGGAATCTTAAATTCAGATTTTATTATTTAATTTGAAAGTAAAAATAATTTAATTATTAGATTAAGTGCCACATGTCACCGTATTATGAGTAATTTCATTAAATTTTAAATTTCTATCCTAATAATTTTTCATATGTATAATATGAGTCACTTCCTTAAAATATTACATTAAATCTCTATCCCAATATTTTTTATATGTATAGTAAATCAGACTTTAGGTCTAACATCCAGTTAAATAATAACAAATGGTTTTAATTTTTTTTTTAATCTTTTAGTATAAAACTAGGTTTCTTTTATTTATTTTAATTGATAAAAACACACACCTAATTTAAGATTTTTAATACAGTTACCGAGAAAACGAGAATTGAGGATGCTTAAAACTATACCAACAATTTCTTAGGTATAATGAACATACTTATGTTAATAAAAAATGCGCTAATGTAATGTAACTATTCTAAGGAGTTTTTATATTTCATGAATTGAAAATAGTTAACTTCTCAACTTTACTACTCTAGGAGTTATAAGTTGTACTTATTGTTGTAATTTTTTTATGTAGGGATCGATCAAGCGTTTCGAGAAAGCAACATGGAGAAAGATGCTTCACCAATCTAGATCTTCGTGAAGACACTCAGAAAGGGAACGATAATGGTGAATCTACGACCATATGATATGCTTATGGAGCTGAAGAGGCAGGTCTACAGCAAGACGATGGTCCCACTTCACTATCAGAAGTTTGCATTCGCAGGGAAGAAGTTGAGAGATGATCGTAACTTGGCTAGTTAAGACATCCAGGAGCACTCCACCATCCACATGGTCATCAGTCCGTCGGCCGACACTGCTATGCGCCTAGGTTTAGTTGAAATATTGTCTTATTTGTCTAGCGCCACGATTTAAAATGGGATGTCACTTTTTACATCCATGTTGTTGTTTTATAAACTGCGTCTAGTTAGAAGGTTTGTTATTTTACTTGTTTTGATATTTGTAATGAATGGTAGCCTTTCCCTTTCCTGGTGTAATCTTCACCTTGCACATGTATCCTTATATATGGCCAGGCAGTGATGGGCTTCACATAGATTTGACGTAATTTGACTTAGAAAAATCTATGGGATGTTGGATGACTAGGATTAGACCTCACCAGAATTTAGTATCGGAGAGATGATCAGAAGTTCACCTGAGTCGACGGGAAATTTTGACCAAAAAGTTCGCCGAAAATGTCTTACTCTAGTTTTTTCTGCTTTTCTTTGTGCGTAGAACTAGGTGGGGTGACTTTTTGGACATTTTTAGACAAAAAGTAAACCTCTGATGGTTTAGTCTTTATTATTAATTAAATAAGTATCATATTATTTTTTATATTTGAATACAAGTGTATTACTACTTATATCAAATAATACAACAAGATAATCACATAACATGATATCATCTCAATTAATTAAATCACAAAGGTGATAATCAAATTGAAGTCTCATGGTGCTTCAATGCTTCCTACGACATCTTTGATGAACTTGGGCTCAAACTTCTTTTTAGTGCAAATGGGCCATTAATCATGAAGATCCATTTAATTAATTAAGCCAATATTGGTGATCGGTCAAACTGTTTGCATTATTTTTTTCCAAAGATTAATTAGTTGCTTTTTAAACTCCACTTGTTAACGAATGGATTTTTAAATTTGCGTAAACCATAATCACTGGATTTTACCGGTAAAATTGTTGACATGACAACTGACGTCGCAAACCATTAAGTCAATTTGTCCACGTACACGAACCGAATTAATTTAAATTACCGATTAAACTTTAATTAAACCGGTTCAATAAAAAAAAAAACCCATTGCCAGATAATTCAATTCACTTCATCTTCTCCAACCCCCCTCCGAAATCTTTTCACAAAATAGCTTAAATCGTGTTCTGCAATATTCATGGCAGCCATGGCTCACAAATATCCAAAAATTGTGATTAATTACTATCCCAATTCGGGACAAGTAATCAAAATAACCTCATTTCCAAACAAACTCTTCTAATTATTTATTAAAAAATAAATAATATTAAAAAAATCCCAGTTCTTCTTCTTCTTTTTCATTTGAAGTTCTCGGTTTGGTGTCATTAAATCCGACCACCACTCGCTGCATTCTGCTTCTCTGATTAAACAAAACGCACTCCCAAGATCTCTAATCCTAAGCTTAGTAATTTTCAATCTCCTTGCCCCCAACTTGTCGCTGCTATGAGAGAGAAAGCGAGGGTCGCGGTGATAACGGTGAGGTAATTGACTGTGAAATATGAATAATTCTTATAGACGACGGCGTCGGAAAACTATCCCGGCACGGTAAAGCGGATCGATCGGCTAGCTCCGACCAAGGGCGGCGCTGGGAGAGGTCGTGGCGGAGTGACTCGGAGATTTTGTTGATGAATGCGCGGAAGGCGGGGTGGCGATCGGTGCTTGTGATTTGGAGGTGGTTAACGCGGCGGAAGGCACGATGGCTGAGATTGGTTTGGGGATGTTTGCCATCTGGAGAACTGGTGGTGAAGCACAAGGTTTCTGTCAATCATCTAGTAAAAATACATGTACTTAATTAATTTTTGGATAAACTTAAAAAAAAAGAAAAGGATATTTGTTAGCCATGGTTACCATGAAAATTGCAGAACATGATTTAAGCTATTTTGTGAATCGGTTCAATTAAAATCGGTTGGATTTAGGTTAATCGGTTTGTAATCTAATCAGTTCAAATTTAGTGATCGGATATTTACGTGGACAAAACTACCTCACCGTTAAATAGTTATTTGTCATGTCATCAGCCACATCATCGTTTTTAACAAAGACTTGACGTCAGGAATCCGATAATTATGTTTTAAATAACTTCCAAGATTCGATGATTAATAAGCGAAGTTAAGGACCTGATGATTACCATAATCTATGAGGATATAATCCCTATTTTTTCTCATAGTTACGGATTTGTGAAAGCCCATTATGCAGCCATGCAATTGTTTTGGATTGCGTGTCGGCTTTTTTCGAGTGTTGTTGGTCCATTTTCTATCCCGATGATTTTTTTATATTTATAATTTAATAAATTTTATCTTATCTTATTTTAAAAAATAACGAGACTTTTTAATTTTAAAATTATTTTAATTATAAATTTTATTGTTAAATGAAAATTCGACACATGATATTTTATTGATGATTAGTAATTTGACATATATATTTTAATACTTTGAGTTTAATAAAGTTTCAAATTACAATTTGAAGTTAATGATTTTTTTTTTTATTCTAACTAAAAAATAAAAACATAATAAAAATACAATAATTCCTAATAAAATTCTACCAATTATCTTTTCTCAATATAATAATTTTATTCCTAATCAATTTCATATCTATTATTTAAAAAATTATTCCTAATCAAATTATAATATATACTATCTCCGTCCCAAAATAGATGCAAATTTTTACATGCAATTTGTATTGAAAAATTTGTATCTAATTGCACGTAAAAATTAAGGAGTATTATTTTTTCTAATTTTTTTATTAAACTATCATTCCTAATAAAAATGTACAATATTTTTTTCCTATTCTTAACTAAAACAACCATATCTTATTTTTCAAATAATTAATAATTGTTCCTAAATAAAATTCATTATTTTCCTTTTTCCTATTCCTAATTAAAAATGACATATCTTCTTTTTTTCTATTCAAATGGACATATTATCTAAAAAATTATTCATAATCAAAATATAATATATATTATTTTTATTTTATTTTTTTATTAAACTATTATTCCTAATAAAAATTCAGTATATTTTTTTTCTATTCTTAATTAAAATGGGCATATCTTATTTAAATTGATTAGATGAAATTATAAATTTTATTATGAAATCAAATCTTAATATGTAAATTTTATGTTTTTCTATGTTTATTATTTTTGAAAACAAAATAAAATTTTAATTTTACGATTGTAGATTTTTAAAATAAAATAAAAATAGTTATAATTGATATAGAGTTAAATAATTACATGTTATATAATATTTGACATTGATTTAATAAAGTTTAATACAAATAATTATTATATAATTTTTTATATGATATATTTAGATTATTAACTTTTAAAGGTACGAAATTTTTGTCTAACGGACGGGCCCACTGACTTGTATAGCCAATAGCGAGATTTTTTCAATTTTAAATCTGTTCCAATATCAAATTCAATTGCAAATTTTATTATCAAATCAAAATTCGACACATGATGTTTTATTGATCAATACTAATTTGGCACATATACCTTAGAATTTTGAGTTTAATTAGGTTTCAACTAACAATTTTAAGTCAATGATATTGTTTTTTCTTATTCTAATTAGAAAATCAAAACATAATAAAAACATAATGATTCCTAAGAAAATTCTAACAATTATTTTTTCCTAATATAATAATTTTATTCCTAATCAATTTCCTATTTATTATTTAAAAAATTATCCCTAACAAAATTATACTACACTATATATATTTTTAAAATTTTTTTATTTAACCATTTTTCCTAATTAAAATTCATTATAATCAAATTCATATCTATTATTTAAAAAATTATTACTAATAAAATTAAACTATAATTTTTACTAATTATTTTATTACAAAAATTTCCTAATTAAAATTCATTATTTTCTTTTTTCTATACCTAAGTAAAACGGGTCTACTCAAACGGACATATTATTAAAAAAATATTATTTTTTCTAATTTATTATTAAACTATTATTCCTAATAAAAATTTGTTATATTTTTTTCCTTATCAATAAAATATATAAAAATAGAAATTTTAAAATTATAGGATTGTGGAGTTTTCACAAATTTAAGATTAATTAACCAATGAGAATTTTTCATTTTTGTAACACCCGTACTCTATTTAGACGCATATTATATTTATTATTGCGAATAGTCGCATCGATTTTTTTTCGCGTAGTATTTTATCGAAAGAGTTAACCATTAAATTTTTATTTTTCGATAATTAACGTTAGGTATTTTTACCTACTTTGAATATCGGATATAATACCCGAAATATCTGGTATTTATACATGTGTTTCTGAAGAAACGGAAGGATAGTTAATTAGAAGTGCGGCTGCCAACACCGACACTTTCTTTTCTTTTCTTTTCTTCCCTACATCCACTACATTAATTAATCCTACTCTCCTACCCAGCCAAAAATTTCAAAGGCTATGCAGACAATCATCAAACCCCTATGCTAGATCTCTTAAATAAGATTCAATAATTTACGAAAGAGAGACTCATTATATGCACTCTCCTGTTTCATTCATTCCCATTCGCAGCAAACATTTCAAGCATTCAACAATTCAATCAAAATTTTCCAAACAATCACAGCCAAATTCTCAGTCCAACAGCAATACAAAATACAGTCCAAAATTATTTCCGTAACAAGCCTACGGAAGAATTAACTGTCAAATTTTCACAAATCGTCTAAACATTACACTGTCCAAAATCTGAATTCTCAGAATCACTCCGAATCAATATATGTTATACTAGAGACAATAGGGAGTATTTTCCATTAAAGGAGTATACCGTTTAGACGACCGAAAGCTGCCGAGTCACCACCAAGTTAGGAACGAGTCGTCACTGAGTCAACCGCGTTCGGCCCGAGTTGACGGCCCAGAGGACTCCTGAAGCTCCGACGATCCATTCCGAGCACAAGCCGCCGTGTAACGAGGTGGGCGATAACTGTGAGGTATAATCCAAAGTTTTCCTTCACTCATTTCGATTCAAATTAGCATAAAAACCATCCCCACTAACTGTAGAATAGCATATTAACGAATTAGGACATAATTCGACGATTTAGAAAAATTTACCCGAAACCAAAAATCGATATTAAAGACTAACGTAGAGGAATTGGAGACATTAAACCTTATATTCGAGATCCTTGAGTCAAGACGAGTCGATTGGTATATGGGTTGAGGCTTGAGGTCGCCGAAAACGGCGTAACCATCGACGGATAGAATCGGCGACTAGAGAGAGAAATCGCGTCGTCTAGAGGAAGAAGAAAGGAATTGTGATTGAACCGGCTGGTTCAACACTTTTATAACAGAGAGTGAAAAATCGATTTTCTTGTTAAATTTCTATTTTACCCTTCATATTTTAAAGTATTTACAAAACTACTAACGCGATATATTTCGGTCATTAAAAGTTAAAGAACATAATTGTCTTTTCGCAGTATAAAAATCAGTTCATTTCAGTTTATATCGGTTCAATTCGGTTTAAATCAATCTGATTAAAACGGTTTGATTTTAATTATCCGCATCTGTATTAAAATACTTTTATACCCTTCACTGTTTTACAAAATTACAAAATTACCATTGCGTCAGTTTTAAGTCAAAGGTTGTATTTGTCATTTTACAAAACTCGAACCTATTTTATCTTCCGAACCAGATAAAATCATTTTTACTGGTCCCAAACCTACCAAATTTTTACAGTAGGTTAAAAATATTGTTTTAAACATAATTTGTGAAAATTAGAACTTTATAATATCAGATTCAATTTATTTAGATTTTTGATTAAATTAGAGTTAAAAGTTATATTGTTAAAGTAATTAATTGTTTTAAAAATAGTAAATCAGTTTAGAAAATATTGGAAAAATTATAAGATATTATTTTAAATGATTAGTAGTAATGCTCAAATTTCCTAAATATTTTTATATTATAAAAATATTTAATTCAATAATTGAGGTAAAATTGATTGTATAAAAATATTTTAAAAGTAACTTAGAGTTATTCCGACGAGTGTGACGTGTACGGTTTGATTCGTAGTAAACACTAATACGACTAGTCTAACTAAAATTTGAACGTCTAGACATTTCTTTGATCATAAATTAGAAGGTAATGATTGTTATATATCGTCTAGTAGGTAACGAAACTACAGGCAACGTTGGAGAAGTAGCTAATACCGATTAGCTAATTAATCGTCTTCATCACAGTGAGTAGACTTTTAATTATAGAAGGCGATTACATTTTTATTATGTATCATGCATGTTGTTTGTATATAATATATATAATAGCTACCTAGGATTGGTTGTATTATATATACAAATATATATACGAATTGGGAAAATAAATTGGAATTGATATGTATATATATATTTTAGGGAAAATATTATGACTATATGATAAATAATCATATATATAATTTGGGAGAAAATATCCGGAAATAATTCTAAATATATTAAGTGGATAAATATCCAGAAAGATTTATAAAAATTTACTATTACATGTAACCACATTTGGGAAACTCGGACGGATACATACATAAACTGATTCGTGAGTTCGACGGAACTCACACTATGAATCTACGCTGGTTCTATGGAACACGACGCTGGGCTATAGAGGTCTACGGGCTGTAGTTCAGAAACTCGACCAGAGCCTGGTTGGGGAGTAGAAAGGTAGTTGTCCCAATGAAAGGACACTAGACTTTATCGATTTATCGACAAAGGTTCGACTGTGGGATAAAATGGTTACTATATAAATAAATAACTTATTTTATTGTCTGAATTGATTGGAATATATATATATATATTTTGAAATACATAAAAAAATTATTTGAGATTAAACTCAATAAAGATTTTGGAGATGCATCACATAATACTATTTTCAAATATTACCGTGGGTAGAATCTAGAATATATATAAGGGAGGGAAAAACCCCCTATAATTAATGGCCTACTCACGGGATTTTATATCTCATAAACGTTGAATAAAACTTTTACAGGTAACGAGTAGTTGGGAAATTCAGAGCGGACTTGTTGAAGAAGCTATCGTTCGGATAACGAGGTAGATTACTCCACAGCCTCGAGCAGAGCCTAGTATTGTGCTATTTAAATAACCTTGTTGGGTGGCACTTGTGCCGAAGTGTGTCTTAAACTTAACCTGATTTTTATTATTTGTTATAAACTTATTTGTAACTAAAATATCTTATTATGTTTTTTGGATATAAAACTCGAATAAAGATTTGTTTGCTAAATTGATAAGTATTAAGAACGTAACCCCCGACGCCTCTCGAGTGATCTCCCGTCTTTGGAGGGAAATCCTTAGAGGAAAATCGCGAGTGGGGTGTCGCAATTTTATTGTTTAATATTTATTTGAAGTTTTAACCAATAGAATTTTTTCTACTATTTTACTATCAAAAGATGTATTGTTTCCTTTTTTTTTTATTTTTTTTACAATAAACGATGTACTCTTTCAAGAATTCTTGGTACATTGAAAATAAACTATTTCTTTTTTTTTCCTAATCTCGGTTTTAATCACCCTTTTTTTTCTTTTTCTTTTTAGGTTGAATTAATGATGACGAGGAGAAGAAGAATCAACACTAAGAATTGAAATTATCGAAGAAGTGTAAAACTGATGTCGCTGGTATGTTGTTTTAGTTTTTTCATTAATTTATATTTCACAGATATATTTTAATGGTTTTGTTAATTTGCTTAGTTATGTCCAACAAGCTATAATAGTTTTCTCATATCTAAGATTTTGATTTTTGATAAAATATATACATGATAAAAATCAAACAGGAAGAAGGAAAATCCAAAATACAGTACACAAATGTTATCAATAATGTTTTTCTTCTTTGAAATACCCAAAAAATAGATTACCTTTATTAGCATTTTCTTTTCTTTTTAGTATGGGTAAATGATATCAACGTGACAAGACTAAATTGGACCAACCTACCTTATTTATTTAAATGTCATTTTATTATTACTATATCTACTCATTTACAATTTTTTTGAAAATACCCATGTATATCTATGTATCATCATATGCCATGAACTTGATATCTCACATATTGTCAAATAATAGTAAAGGTATATCAAAAGAATTTCATAACCCTTTTATATTTATATTTATTTTTTCATTTTTATTGTGTTGTCATACTTTCAGTTTATAATTATTTATGATGAAAAAATAATTGAATTTTAAAATTGCTGCATCTAATATCAAATAAGTACAAGAAATCCGAGGCAAACGCCTCGGGTACTACGCTAGTTCTTAAATAAAATCGGCATATCTTATTTTTTCAAACAATTAATAATTTTTTCTAATTAAAATTCATTATATTCTTTTTTCTTATTCCTAATTAGAAAAGACATCTTATTTTTTCCTATTTAAACGGGTATATTATTAAAAGAATTATTCCTAATCAAAGTATAATATATATTTTTTTCTAATTTTTTTGATCAAACCATTAAAAATGGACTTATTTTATTTTTCAAACAATAAGAACTACTAAATTGATTGGATGTAATTATAAATTTTATTATGAAATCAAATCTTGATATGCAACTTTTACTTTTTACTAATGTTTATTATTTTTGAAAAAAAAATCCTATAATTCTGGGATTGTAGATTTTCAAATAAGATCAAAATATATATAATTGATATATAGTTAAAATAATTATCTTTTATATAATATTTGATATAGATTTAATAATATTTAATACAAATAATTATTATATAATTTTTTATATGATACATTTAAATTATTAATTTTTAAAAGTACGGACTATCTGTCAAACAGACGGGCCGACTGACTTGTATAGACAATAGAGAGACTTTTCAATTTGTTCTAATTAGAAATTCAATTGCAAATTTTATTGTCAAATCAAAATTCGACACATAGCGTTTTATTGATGAATAGTAATTTGACACATATATAATGTATTTTAGAACTTTGAGTTTAATTAAGTTTCAAGTTACAATTTTAAATCAATGATATTTTTTTCTTATTTTAATCAGGAAATCAAAACACAACAAAAACATAATGATTCCTAATAAAATTCTACCAATTACTTTGTGCTAATATAATAATTTTATTCCTTATCAATTTTCTATCTTTTATTTAAAAAGTGTCCCTAATAGAATTATAAATGCACTATATTTTTGTTTTCTAAATTTCTTATTAAATAATTTTTTCTAAGTAAAATTCATTGTATTCGTTTTTTCTATTCCTAATTGAAATGAGTAAATCTTCTTTTTTTTTATTCAAAGAGGCATATTATTAAAAAAGAAATCCTAATCAAATTATAATATTTATTATTTTTTCTATTTTTTATTAAAGTATTCTCCGTAATAAAAATCCGTTATATGTTTTTTCCTATTCTTAACTAAAATTGACATATCTTTTTTTTCAAACAATAAGAACAACTAAATTGATTAGATGCAATTATAAATTTTATTATGAAATCTAATCTTGATATGTAACTTTTATTTTTTGTTATGTTTATTATTTTTGAAAAAATTTTTTTTTTTTTAATTCTAATAGGATCTTAGATTTTGAAATAAAATAAAAATAGTTTAGTTGATATAGAGTTAAAATAATTTTCCTATGATATAACATTTGACATTAATTTAATAATATTTAATACAAATAATTATATAATAGTTTATATAATATATTTAAATTATTCACTTTTCAAAGAGAATTGATAGCTAGTTGGGAGTGATGCGACTAGAGCCGTCTTCTTTTACCGCAGGGAAAATGGCAAAGTAATTTGGATCTTTGGCACTGATGATTATTCCAAAGTGTTCTAACCCACAAGGCCTTAAAAACTATCGACCTATCGCCTATTGCGTTTACAAGGAAATTGCAAAAGTATTGACTGCTCATCTTGGAAAGTACTTTCTTCTCTAATTAGCCCTCTTCAATATGATTTTGTGGCTGAAAGATCGATTGTTAATAATGTTTTCGTTGCACATGAACTGATTAGGAGTTATCGTAAGAGTTTAAATGGGCTGATATGTGCTTGTAAAATCGATTTGCGTAAAGCGTATGATTCAATACAGTGGGACTTTGTGGAGGAGATGTTACTTGCCGTACTTTTTCCTTATAAGTTTGTCAATTGGACCATGTCTTGTGTACGTAACGCTTCATATTCTTTAATGATTAATGGATGTTTAGAGGGTTTCTTTCTTGGTAAAAGAGGGCTACAACAAGGTGACCCAATGTCACCTCTTCTTTTTGTATTGATTATGGAATATTTCTCAAGATTGTTGAAGCATCCTCCTAGCTATTTTCGCTATTAGAGGGATATGTGGATTTGTATTTAAACCATTTGTGCTTTATCGACAATTTATTTCTCTTATATAATGGAGACGTTCTTTCTATTCGATGGTTAAAGCACTAGTAGAAAATCTCGATTTTTCTACGACTTGATAAGCGTGGCCTGATGTCAATAAATCGTGGCGGAAAAAATAGGCCACGGTTTTTTGACTTTAAGCCACGGTTTTGAACCATGAAATTTGCTGCCGTGACCTTAGGTATACGACACAGTTTTCATCCCTTTTCCGCCACGGTTATAGGAAATCGTGGTGTATAAAAATCCATCCACTTAACTCCCTATACCCCTTTTAAGTAACGGTTCGCTGGCCGTGGCTGTTGTTTGCCACGGTTATATAGCCGTGGTCTTTTTGTTGCCAACGTTATACAGAAATTATTGGAACGGTTTTACAACCGTGGCATATTAATATAGTATTCCTGCCACAGAATTATGGTCCCGATCCGAAGCCGCCTTCATTTTAAATTTCTTCATAGATCGATTCCATAAAAAATAGATCCATAACTATTAAATGCAAAACGTAATTTAATACGAATAATAAAAAAATAAATAAAAAAATTTACATATAATTAATTTTGTTAGTACTTAAAGCTTATCACAAAAAGTTATTCACAAAAAGATTAATTTCACATGGAGTACAAGTAAAGGTTATCATATAAAAAAGTAAATCCATGCATTCTGATCAGCTCACAAATTAAGATCAATTCCAAACTCTTATACCTGCAAAAATAAAGAATTAGATATATGATTTACAAGTGGAAGTAAAGCTTATCACAAAATTTGAAATCCACTACATGCATAATGCAAATGTAATGCAATTAATCTAGCCAGTTGTGTCTTCAATCTCACTAGAAAAAAATTCAACAATAATACTTATACAAGTTATACGCTATATGATTTTGGACTGTATATGGAGTAATCAAATTTCTAATATATATAACGCTCACCCAATGAGATTTGGATCTTCTCTCCTGATCATCTTGAATATTGGCTGCAGTTTGAGAGTTACTCGTACCAGCTCCATTTCCTCGCTTCTTCATCAGGTGCCAAACTACATAGTTGTTTTACAGAACATATATATAAATGTATATATATTAAGCAGAATTCAGATTATAATTAATATATATAACCATGAATCATCATACATACCGAGTTCGGGAAGTCAAAGTCTATTGTGTACTCGTGGACGATCCATGGGGATTGATCAGTCTCCGATTTGAGTTTGTATTTGGATTTGGATACACCTTTGGTCTTGTAAGAAATTCTAGCTAACTGGTAAGACAATATCTTCATTACACCTTTAACACCTTCTCGAGTTGTGAAAATTTTAACGATACCAATGACTTTTCGATAAGCGTTAGGGGTAGTACTTTTAAAACTTTCACGTTTTACATCTTTTTGCAGCTCACAAAAGAAGAACCGATCGTTCTCCAACGATGTTTCAACTGAAAGACCTGAATATATATACATATTGAAGCAGAAAATAATGAATAAATGCAAAACTAATCCAAAAATTATCACCAAATACATATATAAACAAAATTAAGTCACTATTCACGTAACTCTCACGGTTCAAGCTTGTTACAATCATCAATGGTCGATTGTTTCATCGAGCTCATTCAAATGGTCCCCGAATACTCTATTTCTTAGGTAGTGATCGATCAACTCATCAATGGTTGGACATAATCTTAGGCCAACTTTGCCCTCCATATTAATTAACAAGAAGAGTATCGAGGTCTAAGAGATAGAGACGGGAAGTAATAAGAGTCTAGCTAACACAGAGAGAAGAGCATACCAAATGTTTAGTACATATATAGTAGAAAGATTATCATACCAAAATACATAAATCATTGCTAGCTTTAAATAAAAAATGGTAATTTTTCATAGGAACATTTGTAACCAACAATTAAAAGTCAATGCTTTTCATCAAATCGCAAATTATAATCTTCTATACTTTTTGACATCAAGGCACTATGACATTTCAACTTAACTGTGCTAAACCAACTATAAATAAATTTGAATTTGCCAAGAAATCTAAATTCACTACGCAGTTGGTTGTGAATGATCAAAACATCGCTACTCCAAACAAAGAAAGGAAAATAATTGAAATATATATGCAAAGTTTTAAAGATCGATTACGACCGACGATAATTACATTCAAAAATGAGCAAAGTATCTAATTCTTATTATCAACCCAAAGATAAGTTACGGAAAATCCAATATTAGTTCTAAGACGAACTCAAAAGACCCTTAAAGTTACGGAGCTCTTTCAATAAAAAAACTAATGGTTACCTTTGTATAGCTTCAACTAAGATTGTCGACTTTCAAACCCTAATGTATAGCTTGGCAATCGATTGTCGAGCGTCGATTGGCGAGAAATTCTTTGAAAGTGGAGTACTTGACGATTGTTGAGCTTCAGAGAGAGGGTTTGTCCAACTTCAAAGAAAAAGTGAATTATTTTTGAATAAAAAGAGAACTTTAATTAATATTGAAAAATGAAATGTTGATTGGCGCGCGTATCAAATTTTAACTAAGCAATTTTTTTTTTTGAAAATACCTGTCACCAAACGACGACATTTTACTACGCCACGGTTTTAAAGTTTAATCCGGCACGATTTATGCAACGGTTTTATGTCGTCTTAAGCCTCTACGTTCTCTAAACCTTGGCCAAACACTATGCTTCACCACATAAATCGATCTAGTTTCTATCTCGAAACTATGTACCTACATTAGATTATCCTTCACTAGCATGGTCAATTGGGTTTCAATTCCAATAAAATATCATGAAGGAAAATTATATAAGAAGACAAACTAAATTACATAAGAAATTTTATTTAATATTGAATCCATAACACAAATCCGAGTTGATTGATAAAGGTTATACAAACTACTAGTTTTCTGATATCTTTCGTCATCGTTTCTTCGGCAATTCTGGGATCTTCCTTCATTATATTTTTTCATCGTTTCTTCGACATTTCTGGGATCTTCATTAGAAACTTCTGATACATCTTTATTAGACCAAACTCGTTTATTTGGTGGAGATCAAAGTTTCAGTTTGCATTTTCTTAGAATCTGGATTGCTTCCTTCAGAATCTGGGTTGCTTCCTATTCATTCCTCCCATTCATCCCTTTATTTTAAAGGATACTGAAAAATCACATGTGGGCATCAAGAGATGTATTAAAGCTGACTCTAGCTGATCTCAGAGCTCCAATTCATCTCATTCATTCTTTTGTTAGAAGACGGAGTACTTGAGCTCATCGGTTCTTAACAAGAAAAGGATCAATGTGTATAATTGTCCCCTTCTAGTTGTCGAGGACCTGAACGCTAGCGTACAAGAAGACCTACAAACGGCATGGGGCAGTTACAATCGAGTGCAGTATTGGCATATATTTGGACAGCGCCAAAGAAGCAATTGATGATGTAGGATGTAGACTTTCTCGATTAGGCCAATTACGCGAAGGAAGATATTGGGATGAGTGGTAAAGAACACATGAATTGGGATGGAATATTGGCATGTATTTGGAAACATCACACAATTTACTTACTTGAAATGTGAAGTACCGTAAACTGGGATGATGTCTCCAAATGTACGCCAATACTTCACTCGACCTCTACATCCTTTACCACCCATTACCATACCTTCTCTTAGCATAATTCACCTATTCAGTCTGATATTCCCACATCACCATTGCTTTCTCATGCATGACCTTAACGAGTATATGGCTGCAATGAAAGAAAAATTTGAAGGTCAGTGCCAAAAAATGTGATTTGGAAATGAAACCCAATTAAAATATAATGAAACATAAAGTAGAAAGCAGTATTACTTACCAAATATGGTACATTATAGTTAGCTTCAATTGTAAATACAATCCTAAAATCAGGATGACTAGCCTTGAAGGATTTAACAACTTCACATACTGATCTTCACCTTAGCGAGTGTATGGCTGCGATAACAAAAAAATTTGAAGGTCAGTAGCAAGAAATGTGAATTGCAAATGAAATCTAATTAAAATATAATAAAACAAAGAAAGTAGTATTACTTACATTGCATACAACCGTCGCTCATTTGAATATGACTGAAAGATTTCAGTCACACGGTGGCTATTTGGAGTGACGGGCAGTAGCTGCCTCTCCTGGAAAAGTGGATAGAGAGTTCTTGTACCTTACTCCAATGCCTCTTCACACGGTGACTATTTGGGGTAACAGGGAAATAGTTGATGACTATTGATCCAACCTTTGGATCAAGAAACTGATGAACTATATGTCAACCGTTTTAACCTAGTGTACCCTACCCCAATGCATCTGCACTCAAATGTAATGGAGGCAGCTGCTACTGCTTCAATTTAAGAAAAAAGGTAATTTACTTTTTGGAATAATCGAAGACGAACTATTGAACTACTCTCAGAATCTTAGCGAGGAAGACCATGTATGGCTTTGAGGTCATTCCAACCCATAGCAGTCGAAATATATCCCCTACTGCTATTTTCTCGTCCTTACAAAATAATCCCCACTCATGGCCTGATATATTACTGGAATGATTGTCCTCCATGATGACCTTCAGCTCACATATGTAAACCCTCGACCTGAAAAAAGTCAAACTAGAAAGACGTGATCAACAACAAGTCCGAACCGTTGGAACACTCTAGGTTGGAGCACCTATAAAGAAAAATAAATAAAAATATTAAAAAAATATCTATGGTATATATACGTAACAGATCAATTAATATGAAAGGACGTTAAGAACATACCAATGGTGCTTGTTCTATAACATGTCTGTGGGTCAAATGACCACCGAAGAAGATATTCTTCACAGCCTCTTTTAAAAACCGCGACTCATTACCGTCGAGATCTCTCGCAATAGAGTTCAGGTCAAAATATTCCAGGGAGTCACTCGAGTAGTGAGATTCTCACCCTCCACTGCCAAAGAGAGTAAATCAACGGATCAGAAAGTTTTTTACAATCTATACATAGCAAAAAAAAGAGTTCCATTAATGTCAAATCGATAGCAAAAAAGAGTGATACAGAGTAAATGCAAAGGAATTAAACCAACAACAGTTAATCATAGAGTAACTCGACGAAAATAGAGATTTTCGTCCAGTTCATTCATCCAAATCAAACAACATGAGAGTAAATCAATATACTTCCAAAAATATCAATTATTACACTAACGGAAAGAGATCTTTTTCCATTCTTTAAATAGAAACTACATGCAAAGTTCTATTTATTCATCAAAATCACGCAAAAGAATGAACTATCATCAAATCATTCATCCACAACACTGTCAACAAAAAATAATCTGAAATTAATACCCAAGTTTAGAGGAAAATTGTACCTTTTAACTTAAAACAAAGCTTTGTGGAAGAAAACTGTCGCTTCTTGGAAGTTAATTTTGAGAGAGAATGAGAGAATTTTAGAGAATTAGGGTTTGAAAAGTGAGAAGAGAGAGTTGTGGTCTAGATGATTTTACAGTGATTTTCGCGTGTTTTCAAGACGATAAGGGGAATCTGAAAAGTTAATTAATCCTATTCACCCCTATTGCCACGGTTTTCAAATCATGGAGATAAAAATACACTTTGCACGGTTTCCAAAATGGTGTATTGTCCTTTTACACCATGTCTTTTTATCCACTTCAAAAAAATCGTGACGTAAGGTATCTTACGCCACGGTTTACGCCATGATTTTGTACTCGTAAAAGGAAAATAATATCACACTTATAAAACTGTAGCCATAAATAGTCTTACGCCACCTTTGTTTGGCTGTTGAGACGCTTGGCTTAGCGCTAGCCTTATTTTTTTTCTAGTGAAGGAACATTTAGCTACATTTTCAAGTGTATCTGGTTTGTTTGTCAATGGGGACAAGAGCTTCATTTTCATGACTGGAGGCCACTGTGAGTTACACAGATCCTTGATTGATGAGTGTGGGTTTAGGGAAGTGGAACTACCAGTGAATACCTAGGAGTACCGTTAGTTTCTACCTTTATAAAGAAGAAGCATTGTGGTGAATTGTGTGATATATAATTAGGATAGGCTGTGAAGAGTCTATCTTATGTAGGACGGCTATAATTGCTTAATTATGTGTTACATAACTTGCTAGTCTATTAGTCTCTCTTTTTTTTTATCCCTAAGGTAGTTTTGAGGCTGATTGATGCTAAGTGTTGCTCATTCTTGTGGGTTGGCGCTGAAGAATCTCGCAAAAGTCCAATATCGTGGAAGGTAGTCTGCCATCCAAAGTAGGAGGGTGGCTTAGAGGTTATTGAAATTGTAAAATGGAATTTTGCTGTAGTTAGCAAACAGATATGGCAGGTATTGACTACCAAACAGTCCTTGTGGGCTCTGGATGACACAAACAAAGTTACAACGTCTAAACTATTGGGGAGTTCGAAAACCCCTTGATGCTAGTAATGCATGGATCAGAGTAGTCTCTTGAAGCTGCGTGTTATTTTTAAACCCTTCTATAAGTATATAATTGGGGTGGAAAAGAATGTTTCCTTTTGGTTTGATCCGTGGGTAAATGGAAGAGCCTTATGTGATATGTATTCGTATATGTGTTTACTGATACAAAGATTCGAAGGGATGCAAAAGTATCGGACTTGTTGAAAGATAATCATTGGCATTTGCCTATACCAGTTATTTTATTCTATTGCTGAGGCATGGCGTGAAATGGAGCAAATTGTGGCTGTTGATTCATCAGATTAGGTTGTTTGGATGGAGCATGTCTCTGGTCGTTACTCGATTGCATCTGGTTACGAGGCTATCCGACACAAGCAGCGTAAGGTTAAGTGGTTCAGGCTTGTTTGGGGCTCTGGACCTCCTCCACATCATCAGTTTATTCTTTGGTTAGCTATCCTGTGTAGGCTTGCTGGTAAATCGCGTCTAGTGAAATGGGATATGCGTATTGATGCTATATGTATTTTTTTTGCAATGCTGAGGAAACACTTGATCACTTATTATGTGCTTGTGACTTTTCAAAACTGGTGTGGTGAAGTATCATGCCATTTGCCAAGATTTCTCGTGTGCCTAGAGATTGGTCTAATGAGGTTGCTTGGTTGCTTGGTTTTCCAAGCGCATTGTTGGCAAGTCAAAGCTGGCCATGCTTCGTCATTTACTATTCTCTGCCTTTGTGTATGTTATTTGACAAACTAGAAATGTGATGATTTTCCAACACAAGAGGTGTACTGCATCAAAAGTGGTACATAGTATTAAGAAATCTATTGTGTTGTCCTCATTTTGTAAAAAACACTGTTTGAAAGATTTGTTAGAGGGCTAATACAGGATAGTATTGTGAGTTTTGAGTTTCTTTGTGAGACTATAGTGATACTTATGTAATATCGGTTATTTATCATTGGTTGAATAAAATGACTAGATCACAAAAAAAAAAATATTGAATACGATTATTCGTCCAACAGACGGACCTCTTGGCTTGTGTAATATAATATCATATCATGACATGACATTGGATATTAATATTGTTAACCCGTCTTCTAATATCCACATAGACTTTTTTTACTAGTCGATCTCTTAAATGTCATAATAATAGGTAGTTAAAATTTAGTGGTCTACAAAAATCATAATGGTAGAAGAAAGAACAAGGGGCCAGTACTGCTCATTGCTCATTCAGGAAAACTGCAACTTCTCAAGCTAGCATTATATGTGTGTTTTTAAATATCGACAGTGAGTGGATTCCTCGTGTCGTGTCCTCTGCCTGCCGACGTCATAATAGTTACCACTAATAGATATACAAATATTTGTCACACATGGCTATTAATATTTAATATACATTTAAAGTCGCCACCGGAAAATACAAAATGATATTCCCTTCGTAACTTAATATATTTTTTTAATTTTTTTTTCATATATTTAAAAAAATATATATTTAATTAAATACATATATTTTTTTAATATATCTGAAAAAAATAAAAAAAACATATATTATGAAAGGAGTAATTATTTTTTTCATCTGCTAATACATGATTTTTTAAATTTTTTTCGTACATTTAAAAATATATATATAAATTTATTAATATTTATATATATATTAATATTTATTAAATATTAATAAATTTATATATATATTTTAAATGTACGTAAAAAAATTAAAAAAATATGTATTAATAATAGAATGGTCCCGCGATTCAATGTTGTCGGCGTATCTGTACTACTATAATAAATTGAATGTTAAACTATAATTTTTTTTTTTATGAGAATGTTAAACTATACTAATAAGACTGATTCAATGGTTGTTGATGTATTCTGTACTACACTTTAATCGAATGTTGACTATATATAGTGAATAAGACTCTCAGGTAATCCATTGAAAAAAAAAAACTCTCAGGTAAAGGAAGTATTTCCAACTAATTACAAATTGGAGAAACAGGAGGAAACTTCGAATACATTGAAAATTATTCTTATTCTGGAAGAGAAGCATTCTTTGAAATTACATTTCTAGAAACTAGCAATTTTTATTTTTATCATATCATGTGTGCTGCATTTATAATTAGGCCGAAATGAATAACTTATTGAGTTGGCTCAGGAGTACAATAATAACAAATACTCCTAACAAATACTCTTTCCGTATCATAATATATGATGTTTATTAATTTTAGATTCATCCAATTATATATATAATAATTTTCACTACATACATATATATATATTTGAATGTATTTAAAATTAAAAAATATCATGTATTTTGATATAAATACAATAATTTTCATCAAATAACCCTAAAATAATTTTCAACAAAACGCCGTTGATATTACTCTCTTAAATCTAAAAAAATCATCAGCACTTAGACTGGTTCACGGTAGCAACTGGATATATTAAAGCAAATTGGTCTAAACTTTTCTAAATTGTTCAAGTCAACATTATAATAGTTCGAAGTAAAATTCAGAGTGATTTGATTTTTTCTTCCTTTTTTTTTTGCATTAAATTCCTTAATTTACATTTGCGTTCAAAATCTGACTTCAAATGTCTAAATATTTATACTAAATCAATTTATTAATATATTTTTTTGAATGTTAATAGAGAAGCTTGTAATAAGAAGAACGATCCAATAGGACCAACTCATTTGGCGAAATTTCTTCAACAAAACGAGAACATGGAATATGAATATCAACATGAGCCAGAGAGTCTGCTATTTTATTAATTACATTCTCATTTATTGAAAATAAAAATGCAAAAATCAAAATACTATATCAAATCTTGATATTTGGTGTATTCAAATATACATATATCTAATCAGATGTTAAAATAAATACATATATATTTAGATAAATTTAAAAATATAAATTATCATACGAAGATAATATTTATTTCTTTGTGACGACGTGTACATGCATCGACGATGTTTCAATTAGTGAAATGGGAAGTTTTCTAATTGATGAAACGTCAACAAAACAAATTAAGGTAGGATGTTACCATCAACATAATAATAATAATACTCCCTACTTCTAATGAAATTTGTTAATCTTTAAAAAATGATCACTAGAAAAAATTACATATATTTATTATTAATAAAATCATAAATATTTTTATAAATAAAAAAATAATATTTTAATTATTAAAATTAATTTAAAAATAAATTAAAAAAATATTTCAAATATACATAAATTTTATAAAATATTATTTGAAATGAAATGGAGGAAATTCCATTTCGCAACCCTCAACGTGGACAGAGGGAATAATAATTAAGGTACGTTGTGGCCCAGGAGGTTTCATGACGTCGAAAGTTCTTTTTTTGGAACGCTTATGACTTTTAAAAGTTCTAGAAAATCTCTCTCTCTAATCTATCCCTATAGATATTTTCGCTAAATTAATTAATTAACTGATAAAATATCAATCTGGTTGGAAGGCCGCCTTCATGCATCGAAATATCGAATGAAAGCAGCCACATTGATTCAATAAAAATCAGCTCTCTCTCCGCCTTGTTGAAACAGATTAAAACACGAGAAAAATGTATTCATGATACTCTACATAAAACCATAATATATTGGATGCTGAAAAAAAATATAATTTTGTTTATTCCATATATGCTAATTTTTATTGAAACTACTCTGCCTTAACATATAGTGTAACTAGCTAGATTAGTTCAATAACACTCGCACGTGCCCAAGTTTAATTGGCTATTCTACATATGATCAATTTATTATATTTTCTTGGACAATATTTGGATGCTCCCCTAATGACCAGCCAATACCATACTCTCCAATCAAAATTTAACATATAAGATAATTTTTTTTTATTATTATACCGTAAAAGAAAAAATAAACCCCTATATCCATGGAGAATTTTAATTGGAAAAGCATATAAAGAGAGAACCAATTATTTTTCTATTTTCTTTATATCATTTTGTAGATGGCGTACATGGGTCGCAGTGACTTTTGACGATATCATTGACTATATTTTTCTTCGGTTTAACATTTAGCCTTCTAATATAATTCCTCAAGTCAAGTTATGTATAATTTAAATAAAAGGCAAGTCAGTCATAAGTTCAACAACTGAATGCATATATCGATTGAATCACTTTAATTTATTGACCCAGGTAAAAGACTAGCAGGCTCCGTGTAATTTCGAAGAATTTATTAGTTTTTAAACTTATTTTTCCACTACTTTTTTGAAATTATATTATTCTTTTAATAAAATTTTAATTTTGAGAATCACTAAAGTTATAATGTAAAGATTAATAAAAAATTAAGTGAAAATTTATACCAAGATGACAGTCAAATACTGCGCATCTCTGTCCCTAACTGTCATTTTTTATACAAACAGTATAGAAAAGATTAAAGTTTATTAGGGACGGACGAACTATATTGTTAGATTTTGATCACCATACTAGTTGCCATATAAACCTTAGATAATTAACTTGTGACTAGAAGGAAAAGAAAATAAAAATAAAAAACATTTTTGAAATTACTGTAGACGCATGGCAAATAATTAGGTCTTAGTTTGACGAGATCTTTCACTGTATTTTTCTTTGTTTAACATTTAGCCTTCTATAAATATATTTCCTTAAAGTCAAGTTATGTAAAATTTAAACAAAAAGTAAGTCAACTAAAGTCAACAATGGTATTCATTTATAAATAATTAATCTTAATCATACTTGAAAGTATTCTGATTTGGTGTAAAATAAATAAATAAATCTGATTTACCTTTTTGTAACAGGGTATTAACGTATTCCCATTTGACGGCTCAATGGAGTAAAACTTGCTACTATTAATAACCCCAACTCCAACCATTTAACAAAACACATCACAAACAACAGATCCCTTTATTAATTCCTCTTGAAATATCTATATACTTTCTCTTAGCCTAATTTTATCCTAATCCATACGCTAAAAAAAATTATAATGGCCTCCGAGACCCAAAATCCTCAACTTGAATCCTTTTTCCAAGTTCTTAAACTTGCAAACTACCAAGGTTTTTGGTACATGCCAGCTCAAGTTGAAAACATTAAAAAATTTCAAACACAATATGAAGCTTTCGATGATGATGTTCTCTTAGCTTCTCCTCTCAAAACTGGCACAGCTTGGTGCAAGGCCCTTATTGCAAGCATCATGAACCCTGGCGAAGATATCTTGCCACAAAAAATGATTCATGGACATGTTCCAAATCTAGAAAATGCGGTTTATGGTGCAAAAGTGAGATTCGACCCCTCACTTTTACCTGCACCTAGAGTCTTCCACACGCATGTTCCTTATTGTTCTTTACCCGAATCGATAAAGAACAAAGATTGCAAGATAGTTTATGTTGCTAGAAACCCTAAAGGACACATTGATCTCATTGTGGTGCTTTATGAATGAGCTTCTAAAGCCAGTACAACAAGAGCCTTACCCTTTGGAGAAAGCATTTGAGGGCTTTTGTGAGGGGGTTCTTCCTTACGGACCCTTCTTCGAACACATTTTGGAGTATTGGAATGAGAGCATAAAATTCCCACAAAAGATCCTCTTCTTGAAGTTTGAAGATTTGAAGAACGATCCAAAAACTCAAGTGAAGAAGTTGGCTTCATTTTTGGGGAAATCTATAGATGATGAAGAGATTGATGCCATTTTGTATAGGTGTAGCTTTAAGAGACTTAAAGACTTAGAAGTGAACCAAAATGGTGGTGGAGAGTGGGCTAATGGCATTGTCGTGCCTTTCAGTTCGTTCTTTAGGAAAGGAGATGTTGGAGATTGGAAGAATCATTTCACAACTGAAATGGGAGAGCGTCTCGAGCAAATTGCAAAAGATAAATTGAAGGGCACTGGGTTGAACTTGACATGTGAGGCTTTAAAATTGGTTATATAGATCATAATGAATAATTATGTGTGTATTTTCATTTATTTTCTTCTAAACTGAGTTGTGTTATTTGTAACCGAGTTATTTATCAAAATAAAATGTGTATTTATGTCCAAAACATCAACATTCCGAGCGACCCATCATCCTTTAGTCAAAACTAGCTATCACAAAAACTGAAGCTGCCATGAAACACAAATTATATTTATAGGACAGACATACAAAATTTATGTGTAAATCCAGGCCATATAAAGAGCCTTCATTCTTTAGCCCGGTTGAGTTATGAATTAAGGTTAGAAGTAGGCCGCTGTTGTCATTTAAATATCATTAACACAAACTAATTGAGAATTTCGACCTATCTTTGGGCTTCACGTGCACTTGGTGGTTGATGCCTTGATGGTGAGCGATGTTAAAAAAAAAAAAACCACGTGCACGTGCACTAATTAAAGGAACTTTATTAAACTAATAGATCATAGCCAACAATGTCAAATAACTTTAACCCGGCCGTGGAATAAAATGATAGCCCTCTAAGTTAGGAGGTAAAACCATAATCTTTCGGTAGTTAGTGAAAACCTATAGTCCAGCATCTATCTATTGGGACGAAATTACATAGATATTTTATATATTTTTTTTGCCTAAATATCTTTCTTGATATAAAATTATAGTAACTTTGGTCAAATTTGATTAACGTATTATCAATTTATGCAGAGAACCACATGTAGCGGGGTTTGGAGTAGTCACATAATCTGTGGTGATAGTAACGGGAGGGTAAGGCTTGCTACAATCAATATACCCTAAAATGTTGTAGCCGAGGAAGATACTGTTAAACTGTTGAAGCCAGGTAAGATAATTGTTGGAATCAAGTTTGATTAAGGCTTGAGCAGCTGGGGGCTGATGGTGATACATTGGCGGCAGTATCACTAGTAGTAGACATAGCGGAAAAAAAGTTTTGGCTTTTCGACGTTAGTCTATAGCTCTGACATCATATAAGAGATAGAAAGAGATAATATTATGTGTAATTTTATTTATAAAAATTCCGCACTTTATACAATAAGAGGAAGACTTAGCTATGATTGCAATTGTTTGATTTGTGCTAACTTACTATATCTAATACATGTTCAAATCACAAAAGATTACATAAAATTATACAAAATCAGAATATGTCATTTGATAACTTCATTAGCAAGATGGGCCTCTGACTGGTAGTTGGGCCAGAATGGGCTAGTGGCTTATATATATATATATCTCAAAAAATTCGCATGTCACCTGTCAAGTCTTGTTTGTTTACTATTTTATCACTACGTGTTTCTCTTTCTACACACTCAATCTCTTCCTACGCAAACCTAAACTCAGCCAAAATTAATTGATCACTAGTAGATACCCGTGGCTAAAGCCACGACACTGTATGCCGGTAGCACTACTGAATTTTCCTAGAAATTATAAGGAATGACACTGTATGCCGGTAGCACTGCTGAATTTTCCCAGAAATTATAAGGAATGACATCATCTTTCCAAACAAAATATACATGAAACTCAAATACTGGATCCAAATGTACATTGCTCGTAAAATGAAGTGCTAAAACATTGCACATAAAATGAATTGAGAATGGAATTAGAAATATCATCTTGAGTGGTAGAAACTCAGAAGTATACTTCAACATAGTTGAATATAAATCTAGAAACAACATGTACCTATTCCTTAGAGATTCTATGAGGATCGATAGCAAAATGAATTACATGCATTAGCCGCTTTATCATGCTAATACTGTAAGGTGTTTAGTTTTAGGATTGACTCCTTGAGTTCTCTTTACAAGACATATCACATTTCTCAGAGTGTGGTATTGATAAATGATAAAGAACAATAGTCAAAATCCAAATACAAACACAAACGATGAAAATTATACCAATTAAAGATTAAAATAGAAAAAGGAAGAAGTCTTCAGACAAGAACTCCAAGTTAGATGCATAGACATCATGAAAAACATATATACCTAAAAAACTTTGATTTTCAATCTCTGAACTAATGCCTGTACTAAAATCTGATACATCCATCACACAGGACTAATCTTACTCTTTATTTGCACAATTTAAGATATTACCCTCCAGTGTCTGCACTCTCTCTTGTGTAACACAACAAGCATTGCCAAATAATATACAAACAAAGAAATAGAACTCACCTAGAGACCAAATATCTGACTTAGAACCATAAGTTATATCAGCAAGAAGCTCATAGCACATGTAACTCATATCTTTCCCAATCTGCCATTGAAAATAAAGATGAAAAATTACACGTGAGCCATAAGGCTAGGGTCATCAGTGGAAGCCTAGAGGAGCCATTTTACAATGAACTTCAATGATTTAGAGGCTTCTATCCAAGTTACTTAGATGGTTTAACTAATTCAAACGACTATATATCATATTTATTTATTTATTTTTTGCAAATTGACACTTAAATCTTTAGAATTTTTCCAAACGAACCAAAATTATCAAAAGTTTAAAAGAACAACAAAAAATGTAACAATATGTACTCCGGATATCATATGTAATTAACTCTACCTGGGCAAACTTTATATCAACATCACTATGATCATCAGGTCTCCCAGCTGCATCGGCAATATAGAATGATCTACAACCACAGACACAGAAAGTGTCAAAGACAATCCATGCTACAAAGTCAGGAGAAATTGTACCATTATTACATCAAGAATTTTATATTTTCAAGCAATGAAAAAATTATGTCAAAAATTATTTTCCATAGATTATCTTGATTCATTTGATATTATAATATGGAGAGATAAAAGCATCTTGCTGGAAAGCTGGGTTTTAAGTCATAATTCATGACGTTCGACAATAAAAATTGATCGTGATCTCCAAATCAGGTCAATTGTTACTCCAGCAACCCAGTTTTGATAATTATATGGACATAAGAACCTATAGGCTGCTAATAACACATAAAGCATTAATACTGATTTTCAAACCAGACTTCCATCTAATTAAGCATCCAAGTACTCCTCCGGAACATAAAACTTAAGTCCATTTGCCTAAAATAGAGACAGGAAATAAGTCAGGGTGCAAACCCTTTATACTACAGTACGGGTGTAGACTACGGTAACTAATTCAAACTGCCATTGAAATTTACAAATTGACACATGAATCTTTAAATCATAAATAATTTAGACCACAGTAAAGGTGTATCTTCAACAATAATAACTCATATCTTTCCCAATCTGCCTTGGAAAATAAAGATGAGAAATTACAGGTGAGCCATAAGGCTAGGGTCATCAGTGGAAGCCTAGAGGAACCATTTTATAATGAACTTCAATAATTTAGAGGCTTCTATCCAAGTTACTTTGACAGTTTAACTAATTAAAACTACTATATATCATTTTTTTATTTTTGCAAATTGACACTTGAATCTTTAAAATTTTTCCAAACAAACCAAAATTATCAAAAGTTTAAAAGAACAACAAAAAAAGTAACAACATGTACTCCAGATATCATATGTAATTAACTCTACCTGGGCAAACTTTATATTAGCATCACTATGATCATCATGCCTCCCAGCTGCATCACTAACATAGAATGATCTACAACCACAGACATAGAAAGCATCAAAGACAATCCATGCTACAAAGATGGACATTTTAAGAATTCAAAATCATCACAAACGTTAAGAAAAAATGGAAATTAGGAGGATGGTAACTTTTCCATGTCTATGGGAATGCCACCATTGAAATGTTTAGCCATAAGTCGACACATCCCAGGTTTGGATTTGCGGAAGGGATCTTCTATTTTGGAGTTGCTAACACCATAAGCTATAAAAACTGCATTAGAAAAGGGAAAAATCATGATTAAGCTCAAAGAAATGGTTCAGAAGCAGCTAGCAATAAACATAGCGATTGCAATTGGGTATTGACGATCTATATCTATCCAACAACATCAAAAAGCGTGAAGCTTGACAAATTACCATATTCAATCAGATGTCAACAACCAATTTTTATTGAGATAAGTTGAGAGACTTTAGATCTTATACAACATACTCTTTACAACTATCTTCTTTGGGTAAAGAGAGAAAAGGTGAAAGGATTTAAAAGAGAAAATGATCGAACAGCCTGGATTGGAAACCTTCACAAGCTCGATAAAATTGTTGAGGTGTCCGATTTTTTGAGTCAACAACCGCTTGTCTTTTATTTTTCCACGGCTCAATGTTTGACTCATTGGTGAGAATAACCTTCATGGATATGATGATAGTTAGAAATTTTCAATCAACCCAAATAACGTTTCAAATTTCCACTGAAAATATTGTCAGAAAAAAATTATGAAACAACATGAAACTACCAGCTTATAACCCTCATTGTAGAGGTTCTGAAGCTTCTCTGGGATGGAAGGATACTTAAGGGACCAAGCCTTTGCACCTACCCTGAAATCAACCACAAAAACAAAGTATTACAGTAAGAAACTTTGCACTCAAGTTTAAGAATGTTATAATTGTATGTTCCTTCAGATTCAATACAACTAAACAAATCATTGAAAAAAAGCCAATAGCGAGAATAGCCATTTCAAATTTTAAACCCTTACAATTTAACAAGGAATGAGTGAAAATATAAACATGAAATCAAAGGTGATTACTTATCAGAGCTAGGTAATGAAATGTCCCTCTAAAAGTAAAAATAAACCAAGATAATCATTTTGTGGTGATGTATCATATGACCTTTCATGCTAGTATTAGATGTACTCCATTTCGTCAACTCTTTGACCAAACAAAGGTTAATTGTCTTCATGTGGAATAGAGGAGACGGTGATACCTTTTCACTGATGTTTTAGCAAGACCTCCATCAAAATCAAATGCAACAATCTTCCTTGAATCATGAAGACCATCATCCTACAAAATCAAAATAAGTAAATTACAAAGGTTTAAGGAACGTGAGACTCCATCAATCATATCAGCCCTTTTATTAGCAAGAGCTCCGAGTGTCAAAAAAGTTCTAAATCTAAATACACTTTATGGATTATATCAATAGACACAACATAAACTTTAACAACAATGCATGTTGTTTAATGGTGGGAAAGTAGTATAAGTTTGCCCACAACAACTCAATCTCACCTGTTCAAGAAATATAACGGTCTGAAATGCCTTCCATTTTGGTGATAATGTAGCATCTTGAATCAGAAAGAAAGCAACAATGAGGATCGTACATGGTTGATAAAGTCTGATATCATCCAAGAACAACAAAAAAGAACAAATATTGTATTCCATTATATTCTGTTAGCCATACCTTATATTTGTCTTTGACATCAGCCATTGAAAAGGGTATGTCATTCAGCTCTACAATCTCATCTGTTGCTGATAACTGGAAATTTCAAGAAAAATAACTTTAAAGCTATGTACGGTATGATCTCTGGAGATAGTAATAATTTAAGAAAAGAAGTGATAGAAAAAAAAGAAGCTGGATGCAAACAAAATAACCTTTACTTTCAAACGCTTAGAATTATTTCCATCAGTTTCTTTGACTCTGTCATTTCCTTTCTCTGATGCATGCAAAAACATTACAAAGCTGTTAACCGATAACCTGATACAGTTGGTCATGAATCGAAATGTTATATGAAGTTCTAAACATTTTTCCATGATCTTAAAATTAGGTAGCACAATTAACTCTTATTACCTCTTCCCTATACTTCTTACTTCCACTAACTGCTTTCTTCAAAGAGTCCTGGTCACCACTCTGGTGAAAAAAAGTTAAGAGGAGTCACAGTAAATAACTTCTCAAAACTACGTATACATACTTGGTGGCTTATTAAACTTGCATACAATTGAGGAAAAAAATCCTTCTGAAGATTCCAGGCATAATATTTTTGCTACACAACTACTGTAAGAACAATATTTTCAAATTATCCAAACTTACACAGCGTCACCATTTCCACTATGCTGTCAATAATAACTTAAATTCTCATAATTCCACATAAATGCATGATTTTTATCTCCGGAGCAACAAACACAAACTTTAAAATCCTAAATTAGAAAACCAAAACCCTGCACCTGGAGCGAATCGAAGCCTGTAATTTTGTCAAAGGAAGAGACAGGCTGGGAATCGAAGGGGAAGCATTGAAGATGATGCCATTTGGGGAGCCGTCCCGGCGGCGCCGCATGCGGCGTCGATGGGGAGAGAGAGCAGAGGAGCCAACCATGTTTTTTTTTTTTTGCAGAGAAAGAGAGTAGAAGAATGACGAAGAAGAGTGTAGAAAATGAAAGAATATAGGTAGGAGGAATTGTTGTTTGAGGGTGAGCTCACAATAAGCTAAATAGGTTCAAAAAATGGATGGCCAAGATGCGTCCAAACACAGCATCGGACGGTCCAGACGTGAACACCGTTCACAGACTGTTCACTCCTTCATCCAACGGTGCAAATGGCCTGCTGAAGAGATCGAATGGCCCGGATTGGTTTACTATGCCTAAACTGTTTCAAATCACCTCCTCAAATTAGTAGTTCCATGGAAGTAATTAAACAAAATAGATTATATATATAATTTTGATTTATTAATCAAAAAAATATAATAGAATATAGGTAGGAGGAATTGTTGTTTGAGGGTGAGCTCACAATAAGCTAAATAGGTTCAAAAAATGGATGGCCAAGATGCGTCCAAACACAGCATCGGACGGTCCAGACGTGAACACCGTTCACAGACTGTTCACTCCTTCATCCAACGGTGCAAATGGCCTGCTGAAGAGATCGAATGGCCCGGATTGGTTTACTATGCCTAAACTGTTTCAAATCACCTCCTCAAATTAGTAGTTCCATGGAAGTAATTAAACAAAATAGATTATATATATAATTTTGATTTATTAATCAAAAAAATATAATTTCGATTTATTACAAACTAATTTGTATATTAATAACATCAAAAAAACTAATTTATTATTTAATTAATTCATGAGAAATTCTTAAGTATATTTTGTGTATCACGTAATCCTTACACCTGCGAATCATATATCAATATGTAGAATTTTTAGGGTTTTATAAGAAGTTTAATTACAATACTATATCCTATCAGGAAATTGTGAACCCTTGAGAGAAAATGACAAAATAAATATTTGATCTTTTATGGACCCTAAAAATTTCACTTGTCGACATATGATTTGTAGGTGTAAGGATGGCGTGGTACACAGTGTGCACTTAAAAATTTCTCCCGATTCATTAATATTAAATTATATATTATTATACCCTATATAGAAATTTTATCAATTTTAGACAATAACTTATTCGTATTTACATTGACGGTTATTTTGGATTAAAGGGAGCTCTTCAATGACCTGATTTTTCTGGATTTCTATTCAACTGAATCCCATGATTTTCTTCCCCAACATTAATATTAAAATAATTAAATATCTCATGATTTTCTTCCCCAACATTAATATTAAAATAATTAAATATCCTCATCAGTAGCAAGCTGAGTTTTCACACATAAGAATCACAATTTTGACCCTCTAGATCTTGTCCTGCCATTCATGAAACATCAAGCTTTGTTATGCTATGTGAATCAACATAGAAAAACTCCTCCTGAATTATACAAAATAGAATCTATCGCAGCCCAAACAAGACCAGGAATTTCGTTATTCAAACTCGTTATCATACATAAACGAGCATGATCCAAGCAGGATTTGAGAAGAGTATTTTCCTCAATATTAACCAAAGTACCCTATTCTTGACATAATATAGTGAGCAAAATCCTCATTCCAGGCATGCAAAGGCAATCCATCAACACCATTGTGAAGCACGAGCACTATGCGACATTGGCAGATCCGCAACACAAGCTTGTGACACAATTGTGACACCTTTACGACACACAAAGAAATCTATGACACATTTGCCACACAAGTCATCCTGCATCGCAGAATTTTCTTCTGCGACACAAAATTAGTGAGCGGAAAAACTGCCGCCAAAATGAAAAAATTGCGAAATGGGTCAAAACGCGCGTTTTGACCCACAAGTTTGCGACACGTAATTGCGACACACCTAGCGCCGCATTGACTGACCAATGCGTGTTTGACACGTGGCACAACGCGTTAATTCTGCGACACATCTATGACACGATCAATATGTCGCAAGCAGTCTGCGACACATTTGCGACACGATTTTGTATCGCAGATTTTGGGATCCGATTTAACCTATCTTCTTCGATTTTTTCTCATAACTATGTGACACAATTTGTCTCCGTCTCTCTTGCGACAACGTACGACCTCTTCTCCTCTGCCAACCTCACCCCACGCCCCACTC
The DNA here is from genome assembly GCF_046630445.1 of Rutidosis leptorrhynchoides. Classification (NCBI taxonomy): domain Eukaryota; kingdom Viridiplantae; phylum Streptophyta; class Magnoliopsida; order Asterales; family Asteraceae; genus Rutidosis; species Rutidosis leptorrhynchoides. The sequence goes on from NW_027266698.1 coordinate 60,850, forward strand.
TTCCTCTCCATTTCGTCACTCCTCCTCTCTCCGCCCGCTCTCGCCTCCTCTCTCTCTTCGCCCGGCTCCTCTCTCTCTCTGCCGTTAAACTTCGAGATTCTCCCTCAACCATTTCTCTTCTCTGCCTCCCTCGACCTTCTTCCCCTCCCCTATCTCAGTCACGCGCCACCACTGTCCTTCAACCGCTACCTTATTTGGAGGTCCCGACCACCTTATTAGGTGGTGTTTTAGGTTGTGGTGGTTGTGATAGTTTATATATGTATAAATTGTGTTATTAAATATTTCGATTTTGTTTTGTGTAGGTTGACAATTTCAATCAAGGTTTCGTGTAATCTCATAAGGTATCGAGCAAATAATATTAATTGTTGTTATGGTTTGATGGAAGGTAAAATGGTAAATTGGTATGATTTGTATTTGCTCTTTGAAAAATGGTTTGATTAATATGCTTGGTGACATGTTTCATGTAAATTTGATCACATGCTATGTTGTTAGATATTGGTATAAATATTTTTTTTAAGTCGCATGTTTTGTCAATAGATATTGGTATAAATGTTAGATCACATTTTAAGTATAAATGTTAAATTGAATTGTTGTATAATATGTTATACGTGATTTTGAAATCATATATTTTTTGTTTTCAAAGGATTAGATATGGATTAGATATGCGGCTGTTATTTTTATGTGAAATATTAATTAATTTCCTTTTTTTTGTCCATATCACTTGAGTTATTTTGTATGCAAATTGATTCTTATAATATCAAATTGTAGTTTTTTAATCTTTGGTTCAATTGTAGATAGTTGGAGGTGGACGTAGTAGGGTGCCGCCTGCTAGAGGTGGAGGTTGTGGACGTCGTGGTACTCCTCCGGTTATCTCACCTCCGACTCAGTTTCCAGTGCAGCATCCCCCACATCATGAGGATGATGATAGAGATGATGACTACCACACTCCACCCCCAACAACCTCATACTGTGGTGACTGTTTATCTGGACGGCCTGTAGATGAGTTGGCCCGTGACCTCTTCCGATCCGGCCCAAGCTCCACTTCAGGATCCAAGCATAGGAGCTAGTCGTCTACCCCCAAGACTTCAGCTTCTCCATCGTCGATTCCTCCACCTCTCGTTCCTCCAACTGTACCAAGAGATGATATCACACGCATAGCCGTGCATGTTGACCACCATGGCGGGTAATTCTTATGCTCTCATTTATATTATTTAATCTATTAAAATTACATGTAATTTTATATTTTAATTTGTTCGTAGATTGCAGCCTTCAGAGCCTACTTCCAGGATCATTCGGGCGAGCTTCGAGAGTAGGGTTGACCTACACGGGATTTGTTAGGCTGCCAAGAACTTTTATTGGGAGGAGTTTGGGGTAAGTAAGCTCATAATATTTTCCATACATATATTATTTATACACATTTATATAGTTAACGATTTTGCTCGATGTTTTCAATGTAGAAATTTGTTATCATTCGTGAGGGTGATGTGCATGCGGTTCAAGCCGCCTAGATGAGAAAGGCTGCTAGACGGTACTTGGATTATGCCTTCAGGATCAGGAGTGGGATAACAAAGTGCGAACACTTCACACCTGAGGAGTGGAGGTCATGGGAAGAAGCATTCAATTACCCTGAGTATCAAGCAGAGAGAGCAAAGTATTCGACGAACCGTAGGAGGGGTAAAAATTACGGTCATGTTACTATTGGCACTACTTACCATCGTTTGGTAAGTTGTGTATGTTTAATTCTTATGATATTGTTATATATTTATTTTGGATGAATATTATATGTCTTTGCATGTTTTTTTTACAGACGGAGGCTAATCCTGATCAGGTGCCTCCTACTCAGATGGAGCTATTCATACATTGCCACACTAAAGATCATGACATGCATACCCACATATCTGAGCATGCCAGGAAGTTTGCTGTAAGTTTTCAATAATTTTCTATGTAATATTTAAACGTAATTTAATCACGATATTTTTGTGAGTTTATTTATTGTCTATAGGAGCAAATGATGCAGCTGTATACTCATCCTAGCCAGGCACAGACAGAGACGGATGATCTTTCACTCATGAGAGAGAATGATGAGGCACGTGCAGACTCCTCTCGACCGTATGGCTTTGGTTCAGCGAGTCGTACCTTTTATGGATCCTCCTCTCGCACAGCTGGCTGCTTCTCTCAGCCTCCTCAGTCCGATGATGAACACAATAAGATAGCTAGGCTTGAGGCTAGCGTAGCAGCTATCCAGGCTGGCCTTTACATAGATGAGGATCGTGCATGCGATGATGCTAGGTATGCTTAGCTTTAGCAGACGTTCGCAGCTTGCCAGGTGCACATGTCGATGGTCATGGCGATGTTCATGAACGATGACGATGGAGGTGATGATCATACCACTGGTCTTGATTAGTGCATTAGGATGTTTTGGATATTTGGTTTGTTTGGATATTTATTTGCTCGTTCGACTTTTCGTGCTACTTTTAATTGTTGTATGTTATTTTGAATATTTTGGAAATAATTAAATTATTCGATTTAATATAATTTTTTATTTGGATAATATTATTTGTATTTTATTCCATTAAAATTACAAATAGCTGATAAGATTGCGACACAAGAGCAAGGTGTCGCAAATTCTGCGACACAATTGTGACACGATGTTGCCACCAGATTTAAAAATCCTTTAGCTAGTTTTAGCGACACATCAACGGCACAGTTGTGTGTCCAAATTGCGACACGCTGACTTTGTCGCAGACTATATTTTGAATTTTCAAACTTTTGCGACAGCCTTTCTGCGACACACATATTTATGTCGCAGATTCGTAGATCTCGCGTAGTGGAGCACTTTCTCCTCCTGCGAGCTGAAGGAGATTAGTAACCTGACCGAGCTGAGTTTTGTCAGAGCAACAAAAGACGGAGCTCTCATCCTCATCCTATCTAAAACATCATCTACATCGAATGGGACCTTAAGATGACCAATCAAACTTAAACCTAGCCAATTGCGATGTGCACTAGAAGTTTGGTAATTAAAAATTGGATTCTTCTTCACCCTCCACACTTTCTTCATCCGAATATGTTGATAATGATTACCTCTATTGATAATGATTGTCTCTGTTATTGAACCTTTCGAATTCTGTGAAATTCCTCTCTGACCGGCACTAAAAGTTGTGATTCATCTCCGACACCTATTGAAAGTTGCGATTCCTTTCCGACCCACTCCCTGAATCTGCAAAGCAAACGTAAACGGTAAATCTCCCCTACTTATACAATCCTCCCATTCAATTCATAATCAATTTCCTTTTGCGTTTCTTCCTTGCTGAAATATGAAATGAAACCGAATTTAGTCCATTTTCTTGTTGGGTTTAACTGATACATGAACCCTAACAATACTCCCATAAACTTAGAATAACGATCTCGACCAACTATGATTCATGTTGTCGGTAGATTGTTTATGTAGAGGTTTAACAGAGGAGCATGATAACGTCTGAATTGATTTTCCAATGCCCGACGAGTGATTCTTCTTCCCAAAGCGTCGTTCCTAATGTAACGACATGATTTTCTTCCAACCGGTTCGACCAATTTTATGTTGCATGGTTCTAATCAATATGAATCATGTCGAAATTAATTAATGAATTAATTGGTTACTGTTCATGCAAATGTTCAAGAGTATTCGAATAGAGGTATCGTCTCGTCTATTGTCTAAACAAGAGCTGTTTGTCATCATCTAACGAGAAGACTTCACGAGGTATTCATAACTCTTGTGTTAGGGTTTCACTTGCACTGGTTTGTTTCACTTATCTGTTCATCTTTGGAACTATATTAAAAGTGAAAGACAAGTTATTCTTCTTTGCAAAAGAAAAGGATCATATAGCTAAGGGTTATAGAAGTGCTTTATTCAGACTAGAGGTTACGGTGAGGTGTTTCCGAAAGTTAGCCTAGAGAAAGTCCATATACTTGCAGTCGTAAGAAATAGAGTAGTTTCTCTTAGGGTTTACCGATTGAGTCTTGGTGAGGCGAGCTTAAGAAAATCCATTGTAGTTGTAAATATGATAATAGTGAAACAATTACTGGATTAGCTCCGGTAGAAACTGCATTGGTTTTAAACCACGTAAAACTATCGTGTGTACTTTATTTTTGCACTTTATTCTTACTGCCTGCATAAATACACGATTTGCCTTATTTTGCCTAGCTACGACAAAACCTATAAAGCTGAATAATTCCGCAAAATCAGGACGACATGTGTTCTTTCACCTAGTAGTAACTGGGTTGGCCATCTTGCAATAGGACGATGAGGCAACCATAATTGAATTGACACCCCATAGATTAATTTGCCATCAAATAGTAAAACAAGATTTTGAAAAAATTTACTCACGCGCAAGCGCATTCATTGTGTGGCTTTTAATGCTTCCAATATAATTAATTTTTTTTGATAATACAATAACCCACCCAAAGTCCGCTCCCTCAGAAGTCGAACTCACAACCTCACGCAGGAGCCAACGCCTTAACCATTGGGCCATGTCCTGATTGACATTCCAAATATAATTAATTAAAACTTGAATTCTTGACATATGAAGAAGAATGAATAGGGCTATGTATTTGGCCCATCATATATAATTCAATGACCCATGATATGTATGCTCCTTATGCATTTGGACATGGAATTAAAATAAGTTGTTTACACTCAATCTGGTTAGATTGTATTTGTATCATAAATTGTCAATACTTCTGTTAACCAATCAAGAGTACTAGTCGACATATACAAATCGATTAACAAAAAACGAACCGAAATTAGTAAAAACGAATCGATTGAACCGTAAATTAACCAGTTGAGCCGTAACCCATCACTAATCAGCTTCTTCAAAGTAAAAAATGAAAAACGATCCTCATCATCCACTTTCCACACCCACTTCGAATTTTTGGAAATTTTTACCGACCGACCGGTTTTTTTTAAGAAAAAATCAATAACCGAAACTAACCGATTTAATGTTGGTTCGCTGAATAAAAATTCAGTCGGTTTTTCTGTTTAACCGATTCGGCTATTTAAAAAAATTGACGATAAATAATAAATGAAGAAGATGAAGAACGGAAATTTCTAGAAATAAATCGTTCGAAGAAGATGAAGAATAATTTTACTTCCAATAATCCAACATAAATCCGAAGAACCCAGATTTTTAACATATATTTTGAAGAAGTCGGAGAACTTTCCTTCTACGATTTACAAAAATATTGAAGAACAACATCGAGACTCGTCCTCCCCAACAAACCCAGATAGTCAACAATGCCGAGAGAATATGAGAGATCTATAATGTTATGGAGAGTGACAGATTCTGAATAAATCAACAACCATGGTCCATGAGGACGCACATACCTACCTTATCCATACTACCTCGTGAATTTCGTGGCTCGAATACCAATCATGGCTCAGCTAGTCTTACAGCTTAGACAAGAGAGTGATTAGAGGAGTGATTTTCGGGATTAAGCTTACGTGGGAATTGGGAGTTTGAATCGGAGAGATCTTGTGAATATAGATTTGAGAGATTACATTTAGAATTTAACTATAATTTAATATTGGAGAGTAGTATGGCAGGAAGAGAGATTTAAGAGATGAGAACGTGTAAAACAATTAGGGGTTTAGCGATTTAGACCGAAATAAGCATGTTAATTAACTTAATGTCGATTTCGGTTTTTCCATTGAACCGATCGATTTCAAACTGAAAATTGTCGATCGGTTATTTCATAAAATATGAGCAACCGACATCGAACCAATCTATAACCGAAACCAAACCGAAACCGATTAT